>NC_089822.1:257807587-257939003 GCF_035046505.1 Tiliqua scincoides
ATCAGATGCCCCTGGGAAGCTCACCAGCGGGACACAAAAGGGATGGCATGAAGGGCCGTCTTCTTTGGCCTCACAACACTTTGCATTTGCCTGTCTTTGTGATGGGGGTTCCATCTCACTAGCATGGCTAACAACAGAGGTGTAAACCTCCAGGGGTAGCAGGACTCAGGTCTCCCCCCCCCCCCAATAAGGAATATTAGCCATCTTAGTGCACCATGGGCCCAGTAACTTAATGTGACTCTGCTTCTTCCTGCCATGAGCTTCCTGTGGGCAGACATGTAAAAAAGATGAAGGGAGAACTACTAATTCTTACTATTAACAAATCTGCAGATGAGGAATTTGTCACAGGCAGTGGCGTCACGAGGGTTTGCGTCACCCGTTGCAGGACGCCAGCGCATCATCCCCTTGCAGTGGGCGGGGCAACACCCCAGGTGGTGGGTGTGGCGATGTACCATCACTCCGCCCCCACTGGTTTCTTGGCTGTGCCTTTTGATAGAACAAATATAGAACACATTCTGCATGAAATTACACATTGATTGATATATAACATGATGGCATTATTCTTCCAAATTATGATTTTAGTGATTTTGGTCATTAGTGGTGTCACACATACGCCACAAGGGTGTCAAGTTACTAACACCTTATTGCAGCAGCTCTCAAACTTTTAGCACTGGGACCCACTTTTTAGAATGACAATCTGTCCAAGACCCACCAGAAGGGATCCATGCATTTTTTGTTCTTCAGTTTTTTGGTCATAACTTTTGATAGAAAGGAGATATTTCACTCTGGTTTTTTGTATTGCATTTCGCTCGTAATTCCACATCCAACGGTATATAATGTAATGGGGTTACTCCTAACCACCACGATTTTAGCATGTCACCCTCCCAGTGCGTGTCACCCCCCTGTGCGCGTCACCCAGTGTGGCCCGCACCCCCTGCAACCCCTAGGGATGCCACTGGTCATAGGTGATGCTTTTCAAACCTGTTGCCTGGCAAAATGAGAAATTCCCCATCACACATGCATCCTTCTGTCCTACCCAACTGTCAACAGCTACCCCTGGAACTTTCCAGTATCCGTTGCCTGGATTGGCTCTGGAAAGCTGTTATTATTGAAGAGAAAACAGGGCTTGGCTGACTTCTTTTTACCAGGAAAGGAGAGAAGCTCTCAATGTGGTCAACAAGACTTTTTCACCCTCTTTCGTCACTTTTGTCACCCTCCCAGTGCACGTCACCCCCTGTGTGCGCATCACCCGGTGCGGCCCGCACCCCCTAGCGATGCCACTGGTCACAGGTGATGCTTTTCAAACCCGTTGCCTGGCAAAATGAGAAATTCCCCATCACACATGCATCCTTCTGTCCCACCCAACTGTCAACAGCTACTCCTGGAACTTTCCAGTATCTGTTGCCTGGATTGGCCTTAGAGAGCTGTTAACATCGAAGGGAAAACAGGGCTTGGCTGATTTCTTCTTACTGGGACAGGAAAGAAGCTGAGGTTTGTTCGTTACGGATTCCTCCATGGCAATTACCTTGCGAAGGGTTGGATGACTGCCTCTCGTCAGCCTAGCCCCTCGCTCCTGGGCCTGCTTATCCTGGGATTACTATTTCTTCTGTCATCGTCTCTTGAGCTTTTGGCTTTGTTTCAATGTTCAGGGGTCAGTGTTTCTTCTTTGAACCCTTAGGGTACAGAGAACCATTTAGTTTCCCATTCCTTTTGCGAAGAAAAGCTCTGTGCGAACTTTTTGTTGCCACCGAAATGCAGGATAGACATATTCTTCCTCTGGAAGGTGCTGAGCAGGTGTGGAGAGAAACAGAAGAGGACCAGGGCTCTTTTCAGTGCAGTTTTATAAGGAACAAAAAAACCACCATTCCATAGCTGGAAGGAGTCCGACCATGACCAACTAGCAGCTGCTTTGCTTTGCTGTATGGCAGTGTTTCTTAGTCCACCCTGAGCCTCTTACTGGTGTTTATTGCACTGCATCTGGCCTTGCAAGCCTGAAGTAACTGGCAATGACATAATCACCAGTCACTTCCAGTGGGTACCTCCAATAGGTGGACCGTGCAAAGTGAGGGACAAATGTTGAGAAATGCTGCTTTGTGGGTTTGCGGGAGGAAGGGAGGAAAGGTAATAATTCCCCCACCATTGGTAGTAGTCCCCCAACAGTTGGTTTTCACAGGTAGCTCATGCCAGGAAGAAGAGTCACATTTAGTCACTGGGCCCATTATGCACTAACATGGCTAATATTCCTGACCACGGGAGGGGGTTTTGAGCCCTGCTACCCTGCTACCTACTAGCCCTGCTAGCCCTACTAGCCCTGCTACCTACTATCTCAAAAAAGACATAGTGGAAATGGAAAAGGTGCAAAAGAGAGTGACTAAGATGATTACGGGGCTGGGGCACCTTCCTTATGAGGAAAGGCTACGGCGTTTGGGCCTCTTTTCAGCCTAGAAAAGAGACGCTTGAGGGGGGACATGATTGAGACATACAAAATTATGCAGGGGATGGACAGAGTGGATAGGGAGATGCTCTTTACACTCTCACATAATACCAGAACCAGGGGACATCCACTAAAATTGAGTGTTGGGCGGGTTAGGACAGACAAAAGAAAATATTTCTTTACTCAGCGCGTGGTCGGTCTGTGAACTCCTTGCCACAGGATGTGGTGCTGGCGTCTAGCTTAGACGCCTTTAAAAGGGGATTGGACAAGTTTCTGGAGGAAAAATCCATTATGGGGTACAAGCCATGATGTGTATGCGCAACCTCCTGATTTTAGGAATGGGTTAAGTCAGAATGCCAGATGTAGGGGAGAGCACCAGGATGAGGTCTCTTGTTATCTGGTGTGCTCCCTGGGGCATTTGGTGGGCCGCTGTGAGATACAGGAAGCTGGACTAGATGGGCCTATGGCCTGATCCAGTGGGGCTGTTCTTATGTTCCCCTGGAAATTTATGCCTCTTCTGTTCGCCATGCTAGTAAGATAGAACTTCCATGTCAAAGGCAGGCAACATCCTTCCTAATGCCAGGTGTTGCAGGCCAAAGAAGAAGGGCCTTGTGCCAAGATTATCACATTTGTGTCCTGCTGGTGATCTTCCCAAGGGGCACCTGACTCTTATGTTCTGCTAGAAGCTGAGAGAATCAACAACTTCCTGACAGATCCCCCTCTTCTTCCCCCACAGTTGCTCCTGACCCCTCCTTTAGAAAGCATGGAGACTGCAAGGTCAGGGCCTAAGAAAAAGGTGAGAAATGAGTCTGTCCTGTGGGTTTATAAATCACGAATGACCTTAAGTGAAATGAAATTGTTTTCTAGACTACAGATAGGCCTGGCCTGAAAGAATATATTATATGTTGGATGGTACAAATTGTAATCTGGAAGAACAAGATGAGAAAAAATATGGAGTTAGAAGTATTAAAGAGATGATGGAGGAAAAGGCTCAGTAGAGAAGCTGGTTCTCAGAGCCTCCTTCCCTCTCATTGTGGTCAACAAGACTTTTTCTGAAGAAATGTGTCAATGCTTGTGTGCATTGTAAGTACTTATGAAAGCTTCCTGGAAGGTTGTCATCAAGAATGTGACTGGTAGTGCTGATGGAACCTCCTAGAATGGTTTTGGGGAGATAAGCCCCCTGGTAAGCGGGGAGAAGCAATGAAAATAAATTAGTGATATAGTTGTTATTGCATAGATACTAGTAGGCAGACCCTGGAAACAAAGGGATGAGTTCTCAAAGGTAGGTGTGAAAAGGAAGACAGTACGTGGCAGACAGTACTGGGGTCAAAGCAAGCAAGAGCCTGAGAACAGGTAAGTGGAGCTTCTACGGTTCAGTTTTTTAAAAATCAAATAGTGTAGCAGGGGAATGAAAGGGGACTAAACCATAGAGGAGCATAGAGGTGCTTTACAGGACTGATCCCAAGTGTGGCCCTGCAAGTGTGCATGATTTCTAATGGAACAGAAAGTTTTTGTTCATTTGGGCTTATTTTGGCCCAAATCCTAACCAACTTTTTTTGGAGCACTGATTTTTTCAGCCAACTTTGCTGCAATTTTAACCGCTTTGGACACACTCAACAAAAGTTGTTATGAGTTTCATTAAATAGGGCGCAAAAAGTTGTATAAAGTAGGTAAGTTTCATTTGTTTTGAAAAAACAGCAAGGGAGACATTATGTCTCAAAGTTGTCAAAATCTCACAATCGTACTGAACATGGTAGCAGTATGGGGTCAAACAAATGGCTATATCTCCACAAGTATTCTACCGGCGAACCTAAAACTTTACCAAAGTTCGTTTCAGACATGTGGGACTCTACACACAAAATTTCATAAAAATCCGTGATGGTCACGCGGGGAGCCCTAGACCACTGGACATGGAATGACCCAGATGCAAGGGAGGGCACCAGGATGAGGTCTCTTGTTATCTGGTGTGCTTCCAAGGGCATTTGGTGGGCTGCTGTGAGATATAGGAAGCTGCACTAGATGGGCCTATGGCCCGATCCAGCAGTGCTGTTCTTATGTTCGTAAGCCATGATGTTTATGTGCAGCCTCCTGATTTCCGAAGGAAGCTATCTCAGAATGCCAGGTGCAAGGGTTGGATATCAGAATGCCAGTCTCTTGTTGTCTTGTGTGCTCTCTGAGGCATCTGGTGGGCCACTGTGAAATACAGGAGGCTGGACTAGATGGGTTTTTGGCCTGATCCAGCTGGGCTTTTCTTATGATCTTATGTTATTATGTCTCATAGGAGCTCACAAATTTCCTTACCTGGCTTGTATTGATTGCCTCCTTGGGATCTACCTATTGTGGTTTCAACCTGTGGTTGGTCAATGACCCAATTACGGTAAGACACCCCTGAAGTGCAGATGGTTTCTTAGGGGTTAATGTGTAAGTTTTAACTGTTGCTAGTTTTCAGGGACATTCTATGTTTTGGGTACATGTACCATTGCATTTTGCAGGACATTTTGGGAATGCATCTTAAAAATTTGTACACATACATTCCTGATTTCACCTTTTCCCATCTGTAGAAGTTAAATCACTTCAGGGGCGCAGGGAAGTGCTTGCATCTGTCTGGAGACGCAATTATACTGCATTACTAGCTTTCCATTTCACCTCAGCCTGTCCAGATCAAACTGCCTCTGTGATAAAAGTTTATAAAAGGGGCTCAGCTGCAGTGGCAGCTCACTCCTGTATATGTTCGCTCAGGGGTAAGTCCTATTGTGTTCAATGAGGCTTCCTCCCAGGAAAATGTGCATAGGATTACAGCCTACTAAAATCAATATAGTCTGGTGCATTTTGAGATTTTAAGATTTCATTGGATGGGAAGCATACAAATGGTGCACTTCTAGCTGCAGAGATGGTGAGGTCATCACTGTTGCTCACTGGTTTACCAGTTGGTAACTGGCCATGAAAGTCACAGAGCTGATCATCATGGCTGGCGGCTTACCATTTGAATTCCCCTTTCCCCACAATACCCTGACCGCATACAGTTGCTTTTGAGTGAGCTTAGGGGCCAGATGTTGAGAGGAAGGGAGGAGGAATTGAAATAGCTTGCCGTTGATATCAGACACCCCAAGGGGAGCATCACTGGTGCTGTGCCATTGCTGCCACTATGCCAAGAAGGTCTGTCATTGGTTTACCAACGGGCGGGCAGCCCAATCCTAACTAAATACCTGTGTGGCAATGTAGCTGCACCAGCGTCGCTTCCTTTGAAACTCACAGGGGATTTTGAGCTGCTGGAGGTCTCCTCAAGGTAAGGGGACATTAGAGCCCTTACCCCAGGGAAAGTCCCAATGATCGCAATGGGATAACATGGACCTGCACTGACTCAAACGCAGGTGGAAGTCCGTGATGCTCTGTGCAGGTGGACGAGAACCGAGAAGAGGCCTGGGATATGGTTTGGATTGCCTCCACCAATCTCACACCCCACCAAGTCTGATCCACCCTTGTTTCTGTCTCCACCATTGTCTCTGCCTCTCTCCACTTCTCTGGCACACATAGTGCAATCACTATGGTTCCCTGTCCTCAAAGGTCTTATAATTTAAAAAGATGCAGAAGAAACAGCCCCTAGAAAACGCGCTTTTCTGGGGTGAATGGGGTCAGTTGCTCCCCCCCCTTGCCTCTGCTGGCTAAGTGGGGTCAGCAGACTTGGTGACGCAGCTGCAGAGGCAGAGACAGGCGTGAGGTGCAGGCCTTCAATCCTCTGGGCCTCTCCGTGCAGTGGGACAATCCAGACTCAGACAAATCTGCTCTGTGGTTATGGTTGCAGGAGGAATGTAGAGGGGTGGGGACAAAGGATGAACAGAGTCACTCTACCGATCAAGGGTGTGAATACAGCACTCTCCTCCAAGAGCAGATGGAGTTATCTGCTGTTGCAGAAAAGATCTTCCACAATGCAGCTGTGCCATGTGTGGGACTGATTTATTTCAAGGGGAGCCCTGTCCCAGCTCTTCTACTCTTTGCTGACCAAGGCTGTATAAGAACCGTGGTCCTGGACAAAAGAATTAAAGGACAATCTCACTTGTAAAAATTGCAGATTTGGCCCACCACAGATTCTGCTGGACCTTCCCCCCGGGAATGATTATGCCTGGTGCATCGTTCAGCTCCCTTCACTGGGCAGCCAAAATTGGCAGCAATTCCTTTTCAAGCATATGCTCAATTGTAATCCAGTTTTGTTAGCCAGCAATGTGTGCAGAGACCTTAACACTGTTTGTTGTGTGTGTGCTTCTAGCTTAAGCAGTATTTTCATAATATAACTACACAAGTTGTGGAGAAGAGCACCCGGGACGCCCAGATGCACCCATCCCTGTTGATCTTCACTGTTGCTTCCTTTCTACTGGGATGCTTGCTTGGGTCTCTTTTATTTGGCCCCCTGGCAGATAATTTCGGCAGGTATTGCTATTGTGATTGCTGAACTATTTATCCTAAAGTTCAACTAGGTTCTACCAGTGTCGGGGGGAGGGGGAGGGAAGGATGTAATGCAGCTCTTGAAGCTTCCCTGGAGCATTTACAGCCTAATCCTAATTTAAAGTAGCCCACAAGGTGCCAGTGGTGTTGGCAGAGGGTCCAGTGCATTCTTGGGGCTGCTAGGGACCATGTGGAAGCAGAATGTTTTATTTACCCTCCTCTGCTCCTACATAGTCCCCAAAGGGTCTACTTGAACCTGCACCAGCAAAACAGCAGGTGCAACTTTGAATAGATCAAAGAAGGTGCGTAGGGACAAAATGAGAGTTAAGGTATCTGTGGAGCTCTGCCAGCTGATATTCACCCCACCTGCCCACAACACCCTCTGCTGTTTGCCCACTTCCTGTCCACCCCTGCCCTATTCCTCCACCTCCCTGCCACATTCTGCTCACCCCCTGCCCCTATCAGTGGCCTACCTGTATTGGTGGGCGCGTGGGGTACGGTGATGGTGCTACCGCCTCTTGCGGCAGTGCTCAGAAAACAGCTGCCAGCACTGTGCTGTGTGTGCAGCTGACAACCATTTTAAGGAAGAAGAAAGCCTTTCTGCTGCTGTAAAGAGGTCCAGCCACTGGTCCGGTCCTACTTAGTAAAATAAATATGTATTCCCTGCATGGTTTCCCCTCTACTTGCCAGCAGCGTTCAGTCAACTGAAGCACCTTTGGGAAACTGCAAATGTGAAGATATCATGTTACTTGTATCTAGAGCAGGGGTGCCCAAAACCCGGCCCTGGGGCCACTTGCGGCCCTCAAGGACTCATAATCTGGCCCTCAGGGAGTCCCTAGTTTCCAACGAGCCTCTGGCCCTCCATAGACTTGTTGGAGCCCGTGCTGGCCTGATGCAACTGCTCTCAGCATGATGGCCCACTGTTTGACCTCTTGCGTTAGCTGTGGGACGAGAACTCCGTCCACTGCTTGCTGTTTCGCATCTGTGATGCAGCAGTGGCAGCAAAGAAAAGGCTGGCCTTGCTTTGTGCAAGGCATTTTCTAGGCCTTGAACTATTGCAGGATCTTCTTTCATTCATATAAGTTCCATCTCTAATATAGGCATTTTTGTAAATTTATTCAAATTTGAAATGTAAATTAATTCTTTATTTCCCTGGCTCCTGACACGGTGTCAGAGAGATGATGTGGCCATCCTGCCAAAGAAGTTTGGACACCCCTGATCTAGAGGACTTAGAGGACTGTGGGGTGGTGGTGGAGGAGGGGATGAGTGGGACATATCCTCCAGTCTTTAGGTAACTCTACTCAGTTTGACTTCCATTGATTCTTTGCCTGGGACATCATCTAGCACTAATCTCCAGTTTACTCAATGTGCTACAATATATTACATACAGTACAGAGCTCAGTAGCAGAGCACATATGTTGCATGCAGAAGGGTCTCGGGCTCGCAAATGCAAGTAGTTCAAATATCTTGAGTGGCAAGCCTTCCAAAGCAATTTCCTAGCCATTATGAAACATGTGAGCCATGCCTACTAGAAGCCAAATAAGGAGGCTGAATAAAGTTTACAGTGGATTGGGGGGGGGGGGTTGGGGGTGTCCATCCCTTGTGTGGCTCCTTGTCCCTTCCAGTAAGTAGCAACCCCAGATCACAATTTCCATGAATTATAATATCAGGATGTTATTGCAACTCAAGAGCTGCTCTCCCAGCCTATTCAATCCCTGGTCTTTTGGTGCAATCATGCATTCTATAGCATTCCCCCACCTTCTTCATTGTCTTTTTAGGAAAGGTGTCTTGCTGATTAATGATGTTCTCAGCATAGTCTCTACTATTCTCTTGGCTGTTTCCAAATCAGTCCATTCTCATGGTTTCTATGCTTTTGCACGCTTTCTCATTGGAATGTGCACAGGTGAGTCGGGGTTTAGTGGCTTCATTTTTTTTTTTTTGGGGGGGGGGGGAAGGAAAATTCCAGGAATGAAGATTCAGAGATACTGTTTCTAGATTTGCTTACACATTCCAGAGACACTGAAAAAGGGCCTGCGCTCCAAAGAAATGAGATGTGCACTCCGAAAGAAGTGCAATGATCACAGCTTTGTTCTGAAGCGGTCAGCAAAGCAACAGGATCCACTTTAAGTTGTCTTAAACCGAACAGTGCCTTGGCTTCTTAGCGGTGGAAACTGCTGCAGCAAAACCACAAGCAAAGCATGAGCTATGTTTATGGTTCTCTCTGAGATGAGCATCTCATGACGGGGGTTCGTGGCCACATTCTGAAGACTTGGCTCAAGTGAAGGCATCTCTTGCAGAGGATGGGGGGCATTCCTGACCCTTTGAGAGATGCCCTTCCCACCGTTAGGAAGCAAGGCCACTCCAAAACTAATCTGAGCTCTGTGGCTCAGCATTTTTCCTCACATTTTTTAATTTTCCTCCTCTTCCTTTCTCTTCACCTTTTTGTCCTCCTGCCCCCCTTCTCAGGGCTTGGCCCCCACACAGGCAAAAGAGGGGATTTTTCAGTGGGCTTTCTGCAGTCATGGATGTGACCCACTGGAGCTTTTTTCTCCATGCTACTGTGTGAGAGAAGCCTGCGGCCTACTTAGGTGCCTACTTAGGTCTGGCAGCAGCTCCTGATTTGAGTGACAAACAGAGAGGCCTCAAAGCCCTCGCAGTGTTTTTGGGGAGAAATGTGGCAATCTCTGGTGCTACCCCATAGCCAGTCCTGCCAGTGCATCAGTCCCGGAGGGCTCAGCTTCACCACGCTCAGATCACAGCAGAGGCGGGAGATCTGCAAAGCTCCCTGATCCACTTCGCCCACCCCTGCCAACTTAATAGGGTCTGGCAGACCCATGCATTCAACACCTTCCCTCACAGGGACCTAGCCGAACAGTCCTAAGCTGCGGCCTCCCCTTCTCACCCTACGCCTTTGTGGACCGGGTGGAATCGGGTGGAGCGCATTCTCCCTTGCCTCATGCTGTCCCTATCATGTGCCAACTGCACAAGAGACAGGAGGGAGGTAGGGAATGTGGCAAGCCCAGGAACAGTTGTCCAAGCATCCACGGTACCAGGAATGACACTGGGACGTGTTTTCTGCCAGGCTAACCCCCCCCCCCTCAAGCCAGTATGACTATCCCTAACCAGGGGTATTGGGGCTACTACCTCCCCAGGCTTGCTTGATCTCTCAGGAAATCAGGCCTGAATGCAGCTCCTTGACAAGGTATTATGGCTGAGTTGAGTTGCGAGTGTCAAGCTGCCTGACACAGAGACCCTGCTCCCTACCAACTATCGCAGGAAGAGCACCCTGGGACACAAAAGTCCCAGGGCTAAGCACCCCAGAAATTATTATTAT
This sequence comes from Tiliqua scincoides, assembly GCF_035046505.1. Taxonomy (NCBI): domain Eukaryota; kingdom Metazoa; phylum Chordata; class Lepidosauria; order Squamata; family Scincidae; genus Tiliqua; species Tiliqua scincoides. The sequence continues at coordinate 257,817,796 of NC_089822.1, forward strand.
TCACATTTTTATACCACCCTTCCTCCGAAGAGCTCAGGGTGCCGTACACAGTTGCTCCCCTCCTTTTGTCCTCACAACAACCCTGCGAGGTAGGAGAGGCTGAGAGAAAGTGACTGGCCCAAGGTCACCCAGGAAGCTTCGTGGCTGAGGGGGGATTAGAACCTGGGTCTTCCAGGTCTAAGTCCACCTCCCAAACCACTACACCACGCTGGCTCTCCAACCCAGTCTCTCCAGGTTTGGCCCAGTCCAGGGACTCCTCAGTTTCTGAGTCTGCAGTATGTTCCAACTCATCTACGGGAAAGGTGAACTATCGGGGGATGATGGTGAGGGCAACCAAGAGGACTGACATGGACAGTCCTTTTCCTACAGACCCAATCCCCATGGCTTTTGGGTAATGAAATGCAGGAGCTTGATCTTAACACTGTCATAGAGACAAAGGTGGAATCACCTTTCCATCATTCTCAACACTGTCACAGAGACAAAGGTGGAATCACCTTTCCATCATTCTGGAGGCATCAGAACAATGCTTCTCCAGGGCTCATTTAGGCCCGAGGTGGCCCTTTCCCGGATGTTTTTCATCAAGCAGTGGAGGCAGACTGGCCACCCCATCTTGCCCCAAACACACACCGCACCTTCTTAGCAGGTTGCACTCTTGGACACGGTGTTGGAATCACTCAGGGTTCCTGGGGTGGATGTCCCTATCACAGCCCTCTCCACTTCTGCAATTATCCCCTCTGGAGGGGAAGGTGGGCCTAAAGATCACATGTGGTGGTGGTGGTGGGGCAGTCCTTTCTATGCAAATATTCATGTTTCTGCATACTGTGAATTAACTTTTGATTTGCTATCTAATCAGGCATATTCTCCTGTGCTGTTCAAATATACCTTGGCGAAGTCTCCCCCACCAACCTGAGAGGGAGTTTAGGCATCTTACACATGTTCTTTATCAGCGTTGGCATCCTGATTTCCCAGGCCCTTGGTGGTCAAGAACTCCTAGGCAACCCGAAAGGTAAATCAGAGAAGTGCAGCCTTCGGCCTGTAGCACACCAGACTCATCATCATACCAGTCTCATCATCAACATGTCTTCTTCCACAGGTTTGCCATTCCTGCGGAGCATCCCTGGAGTAATGTCATTATTTCAGCTCTTCCTTCTGCTTCCCTTCCCTGAAAGTCCTCGGTACCTGCTGATTCAGAAGGAGGATGAAGAGGGTGCAAGGCGAGGTAAAATGGATCTGAAATGCAGAGGCCTGTGCAGCTGTGAGAACTGCAGAGACTGAAGACACCTCCCCTGCCTGTTGCGTAGAGAGCAATCCCGTTATTGAAACTTCTTGCCCGATCTCAGTGCTCTAACAATACTAGTTAATTGTTGTTATCCCAATGTTATTGTTTATGCGCAGCAGCCATCAGTAAACATTATGTATTGGTACACTTGGATAAGAACATAAGAAGAGCTCTGTTGGATCAGGTTGAGGGCCCATCTAGTCCAGCTTCCTGTATCTGACAGTGGTCCACCAGAGGCCTCAGAGAGCACTCAAGTCACTGTACCTTTTTGAATGGTATCTTTTGAACCAGTGTGAGGCAGCGGTGAAGAAGGCCCATGCCTGGGATAATTAAATAAGGGATTGAAAATAATATGGCCAATATTATAATGCAATTGCACAGTTTGATGGTAAGGCCACATCTGGAATACTGCATACAGTTCTGGTCACTGCATCTCAAAGAGGATACAGCAGACCTGGAAGAGGTGCTGGCCAAAGTGCGCCTACCAAAACATTTTCCTCTCTCCATGTAAATCTTAGGGAACATTTTGGGTACACGCTGCTTGGACGTCTCCAGGAGGCTAAGAGATGGAGCTTTACAACTGTGGTGTGTGAATTTGGTTGGCAGCAACCCACTTTCCTGTGGTAGTGCTATGGATGCAAAGTGCCCCCCTGCCCGAGCTGACACTGGCCCCCTCCTTGTGGTGCCAGGAGGCTCAGAGAGCAATCCTATGCAAGTATATTAAAAGCAATGGGATTTACTCCCAGGGAAGTGTGTATAGGCTGGCAACTATATAGGTGTATGGGATGGGATAGAATCAATAGAGACACTACTATACCAGGCCTGTAATGGAGGGACTGTCCTCTAGCGTCTGTTACAGGATTGGATCCAGAGAGTGGGAACTTTGGACCTACCCAGTGGAAGTCCCTGTACAAGGCCACCATGTTCCCTTTTGTGTAAAGGCTCGTCCTCTTAGGTCATCAGAGAAGGCCTTTTTACAAGTGCTGCCGCCTAGGGAGGTACGTGGGACAGCGGCAAGAAATAGGGCCTTCTCAGTAGTGGCACCAACGCTATGGAACTCCCTTCCCCTTGACTTGAGAATGGCTCCCTCTCTTGAGACTTTTCGGCGAGGCCTGAAAACCCTTCTGTTTAAACAAGCCTTCTGAGTTCTCGGCCTTTTTAACATCTTTTTAACATCTTTTAATATTTTTTACAGGCCTGATTCTTTTATGATTTGCTGCTGCTCTATGCTCTTTTTACCTATTTTTTATCTGACTGCTGTTTTTTATGATATGTGTTAATATGTTTTTATTTGTTTTAAATTATGTTTTTTAATCTGTTGTAAGCCGCCTTGAGTCCCTTTGGGGAGAAAGGCGGGGTAAAACTAAAGTTATTATTATTATTATTATTATTATTATTATTATTATTATTATTATTATTATTATTAAAGGTCTCAGCCAGTGAGAATTCTCAGTATGAGCAATTCACCGCTTCCAGGCAAGTGAGGTTGGCTTTGGCTGGGGCCCTCCAAACTCTGGATCTGACTCCTTCAAACCCTTCCTTCCTCACTTCCCACCCAGCCTTGCAGAAGCTTAGAGGTCAAGATGACGTGGAGGATGAGATCGAAGAGCTCCGTGAGGAGGACCTCTATGAGAAGAAAGAAAAGAAGATGACCATCCTTAAGCTGTTGCACTCCCCACGCCTGCGGTGGCAACTCATTTGTGTGGTCACCTTGTTCGCGACCCAGCAGTTCTCTGGCGTCAACGCAGTAAGATGATACCACTAGAGTTGTTTGGAAGGCTGAACTAGCAAAAACATGTACAGATATGGAAATGGAGGGTATTTTCAGGTGCAAATGTTTACAGTCCATCTTGGATCATCCATGAATCATTGTGGCCGCAATCCTAACCAACTTTCCAGTGCTGACAGAAGGGCAATGCAACTCTGAGGTAAGGGAACAAACATTGTCTTTCCTTGAAGAGGCCTCCATAAGTGGCCCCCAACTGCAGGATGCAACACATGCCCCACCGGCACAGCTATGCCAGTGCTGGAAAGTTGGTTAGGATTGCGCCCTGTATGTCTGTCTCTCGGGAGACCAGCCTTTGTGCATTGGGGGATAATGCATCTGGACAGACTATGATGTTGGCAAGAACTATCCACTAACAGTCATAGAGTCATAGAGTGAAGTTGGCATCACCTAGCAGGATGGGCTTCTCAGGTCCACTGCACCTGTGTTCTGATAGTACAGGTTCATTGGGGGTAATCTGGTGGTTGGCGGTGGTGGTTGGCAACCTTCAGTCTCGAAAGACTATGGTATAAGCCTACAGCACCAGGTATTCCCAGGCGGTCTCCCATTCAAGTACTAACCAGACCTGATCCTGCTTAGCTTCCAAGATCAGACGAGATCGGGCATGTGCAGGGTAACAGTTGCTAGGGCAGATTGGCATGGGTGCAGCTAAGCCCTTTCCTGTGACCTGCATTCACCAGTTTGAACCACTGCTATAATTAATATGCTGGTTAAGGGTCTAACTAGATGACCTGAGGCATCCCCATCTATTTCCCGAAGGCCATGTGAAATCAAAGCATGACACAACATATTGGTGCTTTGCAATTCTCCTTTTCTGTTCAAGTATTTTCCCCCTTGACATTAATCCGGAGATGCCTTGGTGTGATGCAGGTCTGTGGACATGTGACAGTCACATCTATCTCACTTTGCAAAGAAAGAGAAGTGAAATAGGATTTTTTTTTTAAATCATAGCATGTGTTGTTGACTCTTTTGGCTTCGTATTTCCTAGTTACGGCAAACTGTGACTCACAATGTTTGCTTTCCCTTACGAGTCATTTCTTCAGAACGTAATCAGGTTGCAGGTAGATGTGGATTCAAAAAGATTTTTCTGCGAGCGTTACTGATTATGTGCCCAATCCTATCCAATTTTCTAGTGCCGATGGGGTGGGCACTGCATCCTGTGGTGGGGAGGCTGTCACAGAGGCCTCTCCAAGGGAACATTTGTTCCCTTGCCACAGGGCTACATTATGGTTGCACCGCTGCTGGAAAGTTGGATAGGATTGGGCCCTATAGCAGCAGGTTTTGAAGCAGAAGAGAAAATGAGGTGTCTGACCTTGGACAAGCTCCTCCCACTAAAGAACTCCCGATAACAAAACTATAGTGGAGGACTTGATCTTCCAGGATTTGATACCCTGGATCAAAGGCAGCTGACCTTTCTTCCAAACCAGGGGTGCCCAAACCCCAGCCCTGGGGCCACTTGCGGCCCTTGTGGCCTCTCAATGTGGCCCTCAGGGAGCCCCCAGTCTCCAATGAGCTTCTGGCCCTCCTGAGATTTGTTGGAGCCCGCACTGGCCCGAGGCAACTGCTCTCAGTGTGAGGGTGACTGTTTGACCTCTCTCGTGAGCCGTGGGACGAGGGCTTCCTCCAGTGCTTGCTGTTTCATGTCTGTGATGCAGCAGAGGCAGCAAAGGAAAGGCCAGCCTTGTTTTGTGCAAGGCCTTTTATAGGCCTTGAGCTATTGCTAGACCTTCATTCATTCATATAAGCTCATCTTTAATATATTCATTTATGTAAAGTTATGTAAATTTATTCAAATTTTAAATGTAAATTAATTTTTTCCCTCCCCCCCCCGACACAGTGTCAGAGAAATGATGTGGCCCTCCTGCCAAAAAGTTTGGACACCCCTGTTCCAAACTATGGGTGACTAATAGCTTTTTCTATGAAGCTGACTTTTTGGTTGCTGTGATTTCATTTCAGGCATACTATTATTCAGACAGAATCTTCATGGTTTTGAACACAGATGAGAATCGTGTCCGGTACATCATGTCTGCCACAACCTTTATGCTCCTCTTTGGGCAAGGATTATCAGTAAGCCTCTCTCATCTCCATCTCTCTGCCCTCTTTGCTTGCAACCTGCACTGAAACCATTTTATGCCAGTTCAGGTAGGGGTCTCGAACGTGGGCCTCCAGCAGTTACTCTCAAGCACCTTACCTCCTAAGCCACTATTGCATTTTGTGGGGGATGGAATTGCTGCTCTGGCATGCTGCTCAGAAGATACAAAAAAATAGGCAAAAAGAGAGGAAAAAGAGGACATTCATTGCAACCAGTTTTTAAACTTATGCTTGGGAACAGTGGTGTTGTGAAAGTGGTACAGGCTGAGTCTCGGTATCCACGAGGATTCTGTTCCCAGCACCCACATGGATACCAAAAATCACATTAAAGGGAATCCATTTTAAAAACAATGTCCCTTTGCTCAGTGATTTAAAAACAACCTTGCTGACCTTTGCAATGCACGACAGAGGCATCGGGCAGGCAATCAACCAATCATTCTCCTTCCTGATACATAGAAAGGCTCCACTCTTGCAGCAACCCCTAACCACCGGGAGTGCGGCAGAGGTGATAATCCCCTGCATTCTTTCACATGCTCAGAGGGAAGGGAGGGTTTGCTTGCCTGAGAGTGAAGCTGTTCTAAGTGCCTGGAGAGTGAACGATTGATGGATTGTCTGTCAGCAGCCCTCTCCCGCACTAATGAGGCAATTGCTAGATGACTTTCCCCCTTTAAATTAAAGGCCCTTCTCATCACTTTGAGATAAAACTGCAAGTGGAAAATCCGTGGATAATTAGGTTATACCTGTACTTCGAAGTTGTTTGCACCGTTCACCCATGTCAATGGCCCCAAAAATGTTAGACACTGCTAATTATGACCACTCACTCTACAAGCATTGCTAATTCCCCAATTTGAGTCAATTGGAGTTATTCTGTGTGCACATGACATATATAGGGACACCCACGTACATGTGAATGAACAGGGCTTGTGCTTGCAGTGAATTCTATTACGACGGGGCACCCACATTTGCAAGACCTTCGTGAAAAGGGTGTCCCCTTTGGGATGGATGCCTAGCAGTGCTTACAGCCTTCCTTTCTCTTAATATCCTTTAATTAACGTGGCCTTTCCAAAGAGTTCAGCTTGACCTCACCCCTTTCAGAGCAAAGTCCTGCTTGGCTCCCAAGATTGCCATCTAGAAAGCAAAATGGAATTAGATAAGACTACACATGTGTTGGGAAAAAGAGGACTTTTATAATGTTGCCCTGACATTGACAGAAAAGGAAACTGCGGCCACTTAGCCTGAGAACTGAAGGAGCCAATAAGGGTCGTACTGGCACTATTTAAGAATGTACCTATGCTTGACTCTCAGGTCTGAGCAAAGTCACAATGCCAGGCAGCCACATGTACTTGCCTGCTTGACCACCTTCCTGTCATGAACCAAATTCCTCACCCGTGGCCCTGTAGATCTATGTCTGTTTGGGGTCTGAGTGGGGCAGCAGGGACATCACCCCTTGGCTCCAGGGCCTCCAGGCCCAAGGTTTGTCTGGGCTTGTCCTGCTCTGTCCTACTGGGAAAGTATCCAGAGGAAGTGAAGCTCAAAACAGTAGTGGAGAAGGGTTTATCTGCACCCCGGTCCCAGTTCAACTGGGGTGGCCAATCCCCTTTCACATGCTGGCTACCCAGTCCTTCTCCCTGATTAGGACCAAAGGGAGGGCACCAGGAGGCAGGTCTCTTGTTATCTGGTGTGCTCCCTGGGGCATTTGGTGAGCCGCTGTGAGATACAGGAAGCTGGACTAGATGGGCCTATGGCCTGATCCAGTGGGGCTGTTCTTAACCAGTTGCTTATCCCAGCCTCTGGACTTCTAATATCCTGGGCCAGCCTCATCAGATCCCATTATCAGCTCCACCCTCTTCCCATGGTGAGGATCCCTTCTGTCTTGTGCTGTGCCTGCCTGGTTGCCTGCAGGCTGCACTTTTCAGTGCTGCAGGGCACACTACCAGCTCCAGCACTCTTGCTGCGCCCAGACTGGCAGACATGGCATTGCAGTTTCAGGCAAGGATGCAGGCGGACACCAAGGAGATTTCAAGGATAAGAAGCTTTTATTCTCAGCCGGCTGCCGGTCACAGGAATAGCTTCCAAAGTCTGTGACACCTGGTTTCTCGGGGCTTTGGGTTGATATACAGAACAAATCCTCATTGTAAAGCATTGGCTAGGCTTCTGGTTGGCAAAATGCAAATTGCAAAGCATTGGATACATTCTTGATTGGCAAACAGCATATCACGTGAAGCTCGTCTCTGCCCACATATCCCACTACTCAATTTCTGCTCAGCATGTTTGGCTAAATATGGCACTTTAAATATGTGAAATCTTTCTAGCTGCAAAAAGTCCCATCTCTCCCTCCCTGCATTGGCTAATAGGATGCTTGCAAAAGTCTCTTTTCTCTTCCAGCCACCTGTCTGTTGCAGTTAAGCTAGCAGTTTCCTGTTTTCTTTTTAACTGCAAAAGTTCTGCAAAACAACTTCTTGCGGTCAAAGCTTGGTCAGCAACACCCTTTCCCCTGTAGACACAAAAGGCATTCAAGGGGCATCTTCTAAAATATCTCACTGACCCAAGCAGCTGAATATAGGGCCTGCTTTGACCAAGCGCCCTGCTTACGCTCACAGCAAGGCCCAAACGGGGCTCTGAATGGGTTCGAACACTCGAAATTCTAGGGGTTCCCTCACAATGGGAGCAAATCAGGTAGCCTGGGAGGTCACTTGGTCCTTTGCATGTTTGGTGCCAGACCCTAACTTGACTTGACCATATTATCTGCCTTTGGAGTTCAGGGCAGTATATATGGCTTCCCTCCGCATTGCATTCCTATTTTGTATGTGCAACAATCCTGTAAGACAGGTCAGGATGATCGATCCACTGTCAACCTATGAGCTTCATGGCCAAGCAGTGATCTGAGCCCAGCTTGGACATGATACCTTGTTGGCTAGTGATGGTTTCCTCTCCCTTCCTGCCTTTGTATTGTCTAGGTTTGCAAGATTGATTCCTGGGGACGGAGGCCTCTGCTTCTCAGTGGTTTTGGCATCTGCATCATCTCTTGTGTTCTGCTAACCATGACCCTTGAACTTCAGGTCTGTAACACAAAACATGAAGCATGAGAGCAATATTTTTTTGTCTGTTAATTTTTAAAGATTTCCAGATCAGCACGCAATCAGCGCTGAAAAAATAAATGTAATAACAGAAAAAGAGCAGCGTAACACCACAGAGATAAAAAAAATATATTAGGGCCCAATTCTAATCCACTTTCCAGCACTGACATAAAGGCAATGCATCTCTGAGATAAGGGAACAAACATTCCCTTGTCTTGAGGAGGCCTCCATGAGTGCCACCCATTGGCAGTGCTGGAAATTGGGGTAAGATTTGGGCCTATTCTTCATCCTAAAAATGTGAGTTAATCTTCATTTTGGGGATTTTTAAGTAAATGATGCATGGGGAGGACATTATGGGTTACATTACAGGTTACAAGCCATGATGTGTATGTGCAACCTCCTGATTTTAGAAATGGGCTATTTCAGAATGCCAGATGCAAGGGAGGGCACCAGGATGAGGTCTCTTGTTATCTGGTGTGCTCCCTGGGCATTTGGTGGGCCGCTGTGAGATCCAGGAAGCTAGATTAGATGAGTCTATGGCCTGATCCAGTGGGGCTGTTCTTATGTTCTTATGTTCTTAAGAATGTATGACAAAACTAACTAAAAGCTACAAAAAATGGGACCTATATGAGCATAAAGGTAAAAAAAATACTATATATGCAGTGTTATCTTCATTTTAGATTTCAAAAGGGTTTTGTGGCTCCCGAGGTTTTTCTCCAGAAAACGGGTCCAACTGGCTCTTTGAGTGTTTAAGGTTGCCGACCCCTGACCTAGAAGATCAGGTTTGGCTGCCCAGTTGCTAAACATGTGACAATCTTAGCTCTCTAGCCTTGCAGGAATTTCCCCAATCTACAAATGTATATGGGCTAGAGATAATGGAGTTTCAAACCAAGGACAGAGACTGCTTGCAAATGATGCCCTCGCAACTTTTTAGGCTGCTGAACCTGCACAGGAGCTCCTGGGGAGTTAAAATTGTCTGAAAGTACAGAAAAATAGAGGAAAAAGGGCTTTCATTGCATCTGCTTTTTAAAGTTATGCTTTGGAACAGTGGTGTTGTGAAATGTGAGTTGGCCTTCATGTTGGGTCGTTTGCAGACGTATACAGGAGGGAAAAAAAGTTAGGTTGGCCCTTAAAATTGACTTGGATGGAGCAGAGCAGTGGCCAAAGATGTAGATTTCCTTTGACTGATTTTTCCTGCAAAACCGACAACTCTTGCTGTTCTCTGGCATTTGTTGCATTCTATTGGCCAGTTGTGCTGTGGTTGAGGGCAAACCAATGGTGAGGAAGGGACATCCCCTAAGATAAGAGGCACCTGGCAAACTCTTTAGTGCATTATCTGAACTTTCTTCTACAGGTTGCAGAGTCACGGATGGCTTATGTTAGCAGTTTTCTCCTCCTTGCCTTCAGGACTGGAAATCTCATTGGGCCAAGTAAGATGTTGGATGCACTGAGCTCCAGTGGAGCAAGGGATGACTGGGATAGATAAATTAAAGCCCAATCCTAACATGCCCTGGAGCAGACCAGCCAGCTGGCCTGTGCTGGATCCAGAGTACGGCTGAATCAGGTTGCAGTGCAACTCAGAGTAAGGAGAATTAATTCCACTCTGTGTCATGCGGCAGCTGCACCTATGGGGCAACTCGGATCTGCATCACCTAAAGAAGTGGCGCAGATCCAAGTGGCTTGGTGTAAGGCTGGGTCGCTCGGGAGGGAAGTTAGGATCTGGCCTAAGTGCCGGATTCTGGTACTGCACCCCTCCTTGCCCTGGTCCTCCCACCAGTCACCTGCCTTCCCCTTGCCCTGGAACACCTTTGTTTTGCCTTTCTCCTGCCCTTCCCAACCTCCCGCTCTGGCTGCTCTCAGCTGGTGCAACTCTCTGGCTAAAGTCTGTAAAGCGGTGTGGGCAGGCTGGTGTGTGTCCTTGCACTGGCCTCCCAAGGAGGTGCAAATGTGCCTTTTGGCACATTTGCAACATTCCTGGGCCAGCGCAAGGGATTTGCGCCAGCCCAAGGGTAACCCAGGATTTCATCCTTAGAGCGCAATCCTAACTTGAACTGGAACAAAAGGCCTGCACTGTATTCAGTGCAAGGTTGGGACTGACTCGGCTCCCGCTCCCTGCCCGCCTGCCCCCAGGAATACCCCCCGCCCGCCCTCCCCCCACCCTGGAACGTCTCCCTCCCACCTCCCTCCCATCTCCTCTGCACCCTCCCCAGACCACTGCATCGGCCGAGCTTGGCCAACACAGCCTTGCCTCTACCTCGAGGAGGTGCAAATGTGCTTTACGTCACAAGGGACTTGCGCCGGCCCAGGGCGCTATTAGGATTGCTTCCTTAGTGACTCAATAAAATTGGTATTAATTGTTGCAAGCCTTTCTCTCTAATCAGCTTCAATTCCTCATCTGATGGTAACGGAACTGTTCCTGCAGTCCTCTCGGTCCTCAGCCTTTGCGATTGGGGGTTTTGTTCAGTGGTTCCTAATTTTTCTTATTGGTTTCGCGTACATATTGGTAGAGGTGAGTGATTTTGCAGAATTGTGCAGTTGGGAGGAAGTGAATGGTCTGAAACTGAACTGGTAAACCAAGTCAAGCTAGCCCAATCTATCCCCTCCCTAAAAATAGCAAATGAAGCTCTATCCTAAGACTGATAATCATAATTAGAAAGGCCTAGTTATTTTGTTTACAGCTGAACCTCAAGACATCTCAGAGATGTACATCTTTTGCAGCATGGTTTAGTGGATGGGTTAGTGCACAAGTGCCATAAATTCTACTGCCTGGCCTTGAACAAGTTTGTCTTATATTCTCAGCCTGACAAATGAGGGAATTTATGAACTGATAACCTCATGGCCTGAGCAACTGTGTATTGCGCCGCTGAGGCTTTGGCTGGAGACATAACAGCTTCTGCGTTGTGCCAGCATGTGAACTGCTGCTGCATCGTGCCACATTGCACCCCATAATGCCTTCTGGGTTTGCATTCTGGGATGCGCTTCTGGGGCATGGTGCAACCACCAAGTCTTATGAGATGGTTTGCGGTGGTGAAAGGTTCAAGAACTACTGGACTAGAAAATACCTTGGAGATCTGCTGTCAGTGGATGTAGACATAACGAACTAGATCAGTGTTTCTCAAACTGTGGGTCGGGACCCACTATGTGGGTCGCGAGCCAATTTCAGGTGGGTCCCCATTCATTTCAGTATTTTATTTTTCATATATTAGACTATGCTACCACGGCATGTGACTGCATTTGGGGAAATGTTACAGACCTGTACTTTTAACAAGCTATTATGTATATTTTTTTAACAATGATAGTAAACGGGATTTACTCCTAGGTAGGTATGGGTAGGGTTGCAGCCTAGGATTGTTAAAAATGTTCCTGCTTGATGATGTCACTTCCGGTCATGACATCACTTCCGGTGGGACCTGACAGATTCTCTTTCTAAAAAGTGCGTCCTGGTGCTAAATGTGTGAGATCCACCGAACTAGATGATTTGACTCATTTTAGGATAGCTTTGTCTGCTTGCATGGTTTCAGAGTTCTCCTCAGCCACAGAAGGCAACAGGGCATGTACAGCATCAGCCCTCCCTCCCCCCAATCTGTAGGCATTGAGATGACTTTGGATTGGCCAGGTCTAGTAGCCTGGGCCTTTCCTTTTGCCTGGTCAACCAAAAAATGCCTCCCCCATACAGCAGGATTCCAGACTGCAGCTCAAATTTCTGCTTCCAGCAACAGAATGAGTAGGAGAATGCACAATCCATGCCTGGTTTTATGTTTTGCCTCTCCTGGCCTGGCCCTGATCCCTCAAGGTTATATCCTCAAGGTTGCGCCTGATCCCTACCTCCCAGGGTGCTTGTGAAGACTAAAAAAAAAAAGTCATCTGCCCTGATCTCCTTAGAACAGTGTTTCTCAAACTGTGGGTCGGGACCCACTACGTGGGGCGCGAGCCAATTTCAGGTGGGTGCCCATTCAATTTCAATATTTTATTTTTAATCTATTAGGCTTGATGCTACCATGGCATGTGACTGCATTTGGGGAAATGTTGCAGACCTGTGCTTTCGACAAGCTACGATGGAGATTCATTTCACAATGATAGTCAATGGGGCTTACTCCTGGGCAAGTGTGGGTAGGATTATAGCCTAGGATTGTTAAAAATGTTCCTGCTTGATGATGTCACTTCCAGTCATGACATCACTTCCGCGGACAGTTTCTCATTCTCAAAAGTGGGTCCCGGTGCTAAATGTGTGAGAACCACTGCCTTAGAAGAATTATTCCTGGAGGAAGATACAGTATTAGCATGATGAAAATAAGCTTCTGTGTTGTGCTCATGCCTGTTTCTCTCTCTTCTCCTCTCCCCTCTTTTGTCTCCATCTCTAGAAACATATCAGGGCCTACAGCTTCCTCATATTTTTGCCATTCAGTGTAGCTGGCTTTGTTTATATCCTCAAGTTTGTCCCAGAAACAAAGAGAAAGACCTTTCTGGATATTAGGAAGCTCTTGGAAATATTTTTGTCCCGGCAGTACCTGAATGAGCAGCCCTCGGCCAAAAAGAAACCACAGAGGCATTAGGTGCAGCCCCAAGCAATTGACTGGATGTCACGGGAGATGTCAACCAACCAGAGTCTCGCCCTTGGGCATACTTGACAAGGTCTAGTGAAAGAACAATGTGATGCTATTGCACTGGATGTTTTCCACTCCAGTTCATTTGCTGTCACTTTGAAGGGGGAGGGGAAACTTTCAGTGCCCTGATGTCATGTTTCATGTTTCTTTTGTGTGATGTCAGTGGGAGAGACATGTGGTGACACCTACTTAATCCTTGGCCCTCTTGGCTCTCTAATTTGCAAAGAAAGAGAGACGAGGCAGGAGTCTCTAATAGCACCAGCGGCTTTTGACTTTTACTATTTCTGTTTATGGGGAAATTCAGCATTTTGTATTTAATCCATCAGTATGTAGACAAACTGTAATTGGACATGAATTTTAATAAAAAGTAAAGATAGCAAATGCTCTCGTAATCTTGTCATTCAGCTGTCGGGTTTGTGGACACATTTGAGTTTGTGGACTCAAATGCTGAAAGCAGTTATCCTCCTAGTCCAAAGGAATGCTCTGTACGGATATTTCTTCTTTTCTCATGAAATTATTTCATTAATTCTAAAGTGCATGTATGATTACAGCGTGGTTGGTCTGTGGAACTCCTTGCCACAGGATGTGGTGACGGCATCTGGCCTGGATGCCTTTAAAAGGGGATTGGACAAGTTTCTGGAGGAAAAATCCATTACGGGTTACAAGCCATGATGTGTATGCGCAACCTCCTGATTTTAGAAATGGGCTATGTCAGAATGCCAGGTGCAAGGGAGGGCACCAGGATGATGTCTCTTGTTATCTGGTGTGCTCCCTGGGGCATTTGGTGGGCCGCTGTGAGATACAGGAAGCTGGACTGGATGGGCCTATGGCCTGATCCAGCGGGGCTCTTCTTATGTTCTTACAGTGTCAAATATGTGAAATGCCTTCTTGGCTCTTTAATCTGTTATCCGTGTTGTCTCCCCTGTTGCACATTCTTTCTGTTACTTTAGGTGTGGTGTAAGAAATTAAAATTTCTGGAAAATTCTTCTTCATGTCCTCCCAGACAGATCTGAGCACCCATTTTTCCCCCCTGTTTTCTTGCCCCCCCCAAACTGAGTAAATACACATAGCATATTCAAAGCATAATCCAGCGTTGGTGCTCTGCCACTCCACTTAGCCGAGGTGTCGCAAACGTGCCATAAAGCATGCTTGCACCAACTTGGGAGTAAGCAGTGCCAGTGGGGAGGCCTGTGCCACCCCACCAACACTGTATCCCATCAACCGGCCACTGGCAGAGGTAAGACTTGCACCAGGTGGTGAAGGGGTGGTGGAAGGAAGGTGGAACAGGGGGCAGATTGGTCCTGGGTGGGATTGGCAGAAGCTTTCTCTGCTATATCCTAACTCCGTTCCTGGACCAGGCACCCTTACATCAGGCTGTTTAGATGTCCACCAGCATACAGCCCAGTCCTGAGCTGCCAGGGGCGCCCAACCTCGGCGGCACCGAGAAAGGCTGCCGCCAGATCCTGTGTGCCCCGGGCTACTGCGGGTGGCACCTCAGGAGAAGGGGACTTTTGTCCCCTTCTCCCAGGTAAGCAGCCCCGCAATGAGGCTACTCACTTTACTGCAAAACAAAAGGTCTGCGGTAAAGTAAAGGCGCTCGTGTGGTACGCTGACCGCTCCACGAGTGCTTTGGATCTAGTGGAGAGGAGCTCCATGGACCCACCTTCCTCTCCCCTGGCACGCCTCCCGCCCGCCTCTGCCCCCCCGCCTCCCCGTCACACCTCCCCCTGCCCTCTCTCTGCCCCCTGCCGGCTTCCCCCCTCCCCGGAACACCTCCTCCTGCCCCCCTCCCTGCCTTTGCTTACCGTGCCACGGCTTGGCGGTCTGGGACACTGCTGAGCCATGGAGTTAGGCGCCCGTCCCATGCTAGCCTAGTGCTAGCCCAGCACTTGCCAGCGCTGGGCTAGCACAGCTGGTAGCCCGGCGGTGAAGCGCGGCGGCATGAAGCTGTGGCACCGAGCCCAGGATTGGGCTCTAAATAGCTGGAGATCCAAGTGACTCCATAGGGCAGGCTGGGGGATTAGAGTAAGGGGAAAAATATCCCCTTACTCCAAGGAGACCTCATCAGGCTCCCAACTAGCACTGGATACATCACAGGCCATGTGGCTAGTTAGGATTGGATTGTGATCCAAATTTAAAATAAAAATGAAGACATTAAACAACAAACCTCAATATTAGAATAAACAATTGAGTAAATGCACATAATACAACACGTTGATCCAAATGTTAAATGAAGAAATTAAATATCATGATGCAATATTAGAATAAAAAGCAAAAAGCCTATCCAAATCCCTTTTTTAAACATATTTTTCCAAATATTTTGCATATAGTGTATCCAAAAGAATACAGGTTGAGCCTCATTATTCGCATGGTTTCCGTTCCAAACACTCAAATGCTTGGATGGCAAAAAAACGCACTATAGCAAATCCATTTAAAAAACAAAGTTCCTTTGCTCTGGTGATTTAAAAACAGCCTTGCTGACCTTTGCGATGTAAGATAAGAGTCATTAAGGCAATCCATCAATCAGTCATCCTCCAAGCTTAGAAAGGTGCTTCACTCAGCCCCTCCCTTCACCAATGCAAAGTGATCACCTTTCTTTCACGTGCTCAGGGGGGAAGGGAGGGGTCGCCTGGAGACAGAAGGATTGATGGATTGTCAGCCAGCTGCCCTCTCTCTCTCTCTCTCATTAAGGAGGCTATTGTTAAAGGACTGTTCAGTTTTTAAAACTGATTTTAAAGGGATGCGTTTTTTCCCTTCTTCAGGGATCAGCACATTCCTACTCATTTGCAGGGCACATTCGTGTCGAGTCAAATCCGGGTATAAAAAATCCGTGTATAAATAGGCTGGAGCTGTATATCTTTTTCACAAAATATGCAGTCAAACTGTCTCATAAAATTCACTGAAAATTACCATGGCAGTATTATGGGAGTATTACTAATTACTAGTATACACATTAATATATACTAATACCAGAATATGGGCGCAATCCTAACCGGCACTTATGCCAGCATAGGAGCCCCGGGAGGGTCACAAATGTGCCATAAAGCACGTTTGCGCCTCCGTGGGAGGAAGCTGCATCGGTGCATCCAGATGCGCAGATGCACAGAAGCCTCCGCTGCGGCTTCCTCCCTGCCACTTGTGCTGGCGCACCCACGCCGGCACATGAGGGTAGGCGTGGGGGGTGGGGAGGAGGCGGGAGGGGGCGTTTCTGGGCAGGGGGAGGGCTGGTGATGGGAGGCCCCCGGGGTCGGGCACACGGGGAGCTGTTGGAGGGGCGGGGCTGGGACCCGGTGGTTATGCCGGATCCCAACCCCCGTCCCCGGGGAGCGACTTCAAGCTACTCCGCTCTTCTTGGACTTGCGCCACCTCCAGAGGTGGCACAGGTCCAAGGAGACCCATTGGGGCTCCAGCCCTTATGCAGGGGTAAGGGGAAGAGCTTCCCCTTGCCTCTGGCTGAGCTGCTGCAGCCAATGAACCTGCGTTGGATGCAGCGCAAGCCTCCTAGCTTGCCTGCTCCAGCACGGGTTTGGATTGCGCCCTATGTTGTTGAAGTAAAACAGGCATGAGTCAAATCCAATATTAAGGAAAGGTTCACATTTAACAAAATCTGATTGCAAACTCCAATCTTGCATCCCCAGTTGTTTGCACTGCCTAATCTGGAACCTTAAAAAAGTGTTTCACGCTTATCCAAGTCAAAATTCAATTGCAGGCAGCCGTTACTATTTTCAATACTGAGCAGTCATAAGGCTTTCTGCTGTAAACATATAGCATCACCATGTTTTTGTAACAGAAACATGCAGATAGCTGAGGATGTGATTTTAAAGTTACAACAATAATTTCATTTGTTAATGTAACTTTACTGTGACAAACTCCTGTAGTCTTCAAAAATTTACACTATTCATAAGAACATAAGAACATTTACACTATTCATAAGAACATAAGAACATAAGAACATAAGCCCCACTGGATCAGACCATAGGCCCATCTAGTCCAGCTTCCTGTATCTCACAGCGGCCCACCAAATGCCCCAGGGAGCACACCAGATAACAAGAGACCTCATCCTGGTGCCCTCCCTTGCATCTGGCATTCTGACATAGCCCATTTCTAAAATCAGGAGGTTACGCATACACATCATGGCTTGTACCCCATAATGGATTTTTCCTCCAGAAACCTGTCCAATCCCCTTTTCAAGCCGTCTAGGCTAGACGCCAGCACCACATCCTGTGGCAAGGAGTTCCACAGACCGACCACACGCTGAGTAAAGAAATATTTTCTTTTGTCTGTCCTAACCCGCCCAACACTCAATTTTAGTGGATGTCCCCTGGTTCTGGTATTATGTGAGAGTGTAAAGAGCATCTCTCTATCCACTCTGTCCAACCCCTGCATAATTTTGTATGTCTCAATCATGTCCCCCCTCAGGCATCTCTTTTCTAGGCTGAAGAGGCCCAAACGCCGTAGCCTTTCCTCATAAGGAAGGTGCCCCAGCCCCGTAATCATCTTAGTCACTCTCTTTTGCACCTTTTCCATTTCCACTATGCCTTTTTTGAGATGCGGCGACCAGAACTGGACACAATACTACATACCATAAACTCTAGCCCTTAATCAGAATAATAGAAATAGACTCTATGATTAATTGTTTTGCATTCCAAAATTTCCTGAAATCTTCCCAGTTTTTATTTTAAAAATATTGCTTATTGTAGAATTAGAGTTAGTGTCTAGTGTCTACCAGGTGAACATATGAACAGCCCCACTGGATCAGGCCATAGGCCCATCTAGTCCAGCTTCCTGTATCTCACAGCGGCCCACCAAATAAATGCCCCAGGGAGCACACCAGATAACAAGAGACCTCATTCTGGTGCCCTCCCTTGCATCTGGCATTCTGACATAGCCCATTTCTAAAATCAGGAGGTTGTACATGCACATCATGGCTTGTAACCCCATAATGGATTTTTCCTCCAAAAGCTTGTCCAATCCCCTTTTAAAGGCGTCCAGGCCAGATGCCATCACCACAGCCTGTGGCAAGGAGTTCCACAGACCGACCACACACTGAGTAAAGAAATATTTTCTTTTGGGATCCACCTTACCAGCCACAGCTAACAGGCTCCAGGGTCGGCCTGGAGACTCCGCTTCGCTCACTGGCTGGCCTGTGGCCCCAGACTCCCTTCAGCGGCTGCCACCACCATGGTTCCAGGCCAGGGTTGCTGGCCTTGCCATCTGTGCCACAAAGCCATCTGGGGCATGCCCCGGCGTCGGATGCCAAAGGACTGGACTGGAGAGCTTCTGGCAGCAGGCCCCCGGGGTGCAGCCGGGGGCCAGGACCAGTGCATCCTCATTGTACTGTCTTCAACAGACGTCCGGAAACTATCCCCACTGGACAGGGTGGAGGTGGAAGTGGGAGGGAAGGGACAAAGTGAAGAGCAAGGACACAGAGGGCCCTCCTTTGGGAGCTGGACGCAAGGAGGAGGCATCCCCACAGGAAGCCTGAGAATACATAAAGACCTGGCAGTGTCTGCAGCTGGGCCAGAGCCTGGCAGATTGCAGTGACCCCGCTCAGCAAGCAAGGAATCAGGAGGAGGAACCAGGGTGCCATAAGCCGCTCCCCTGGCCCAGTGTGAGGCCAGTCCAGGTCACCCATGGTATGGTTCAGAGTCAACTCCACCCAGAAGCATGCCATGAAACAGAAGTCTATTGGTTGGCAACCTTCAGTCTCGAAAGTCTATGGTATAAGCCTACAGCAACCGGTATTCCCGGGCGGTCTCCCATCCAAGTACTAACCAGGCCTGACCCTGCTTAGCTTCTAAGACCAGACAAGATCTGGCATGTGCAGGGTAACAGTTGCTGCACCCAGAAGCATACATCGGGTTAATTTACGTATCTTACTGCCCAATCCTATGGTTCTTTTACGACAGTGGGAGTAGTGTTTCTTTGTCATAAAAGGCCTCGCGACGGTGTGAACCTCACTCAGTCCGGGCATCATTTCACTAGTGGCTTTCACAGGCTTGTGGACCTTGCATGGAAGGGGGCTCATCTTCCAGGCACTCACTAGTAGTGCATTCAAGGACATATATGGTTGGCAACCTTCAGTCTCGAAAGACTATGGTATAAGCCTACAGCACCCGGTATTCCCAGGAGGTCTCCCATCCAAGGACTAACCAGGCCTGACCCTGCTTAGCTTCCAAGATCAGACGAGATTGGGCATGTGCAGGGTAACCCCACCTAACTATCCCTTCCCAGAAATGTCCACCTCACCAGAACTGATCAAAACCAGAAAACCAGAGCCCTTATTCTTACCGTTTGGCTATGCCCTTACTGGATCCATTTGGGCCCTGCTAGCGACTGAGCTCCTCCCTGTTTAATATATTGTGTACATGCTGCCCGTACTGTCCTTATAAGTGTCACATGTCAAATGGGCATGGTCTTATCCTGGGGCTATGTGATAAGAAATGCACCAGGGTAGGAAGACAAGGGAGACTCCAAGTTTTTGGAGGACTCAGGAAAGGAAAAGAGAGGAGTGGGAATTTAGAATTTGGGTCTTTCTATTAACGCAACTGTCAACAGCTGCCCCTGGAACTTTCCAGCATCTGTTGCCCGATTGGCTCTGGAATGCTGTTAACATTCAAGGGGAAACAGGACTTGGCTGAGTTCTTCCTCTCCCCAGGACAGGAAGGAAGCTGAGGTTCGTTGGCAGGGTCTTCACCTGTTTGTTACAGATGCCTCCGTGGGAATTACTTTGAGTAGGGTTGGTTCACTGCCTGTAGGCAGCCTAGCCCCTCGCTCCCAGGTCTACAGGTGACCTGTAGGCAGCCTAGCCTCTTACTTTTAGGGCCCTAACCAACTTTCTGGCACTGATGCAGCCGTGCCAGCAGTTCATATGCTGACTCCTACAGTGGCGGGGGGTTAGCAGTCATGGAGGCCTCCTCAAGGTATGGTGACATTACCTTTCCCTTGCATTGCAGCTGCATTGGTCCTGGAAAGTTGGATAGGGTTGGGTCCTTACAGCCCAATCCTATGCATGTCTACTCAGAAGTAAGACCCACTGTAGTCAATGGGCCTTACTTCCAGGAAAGTGTGGATAGGATTGTAGCCCCAGTCGCTTATCATGGACAACAATTCCTTTCCACCTAATCTCTTGAGCTTCTGCCTGTGTTTAAATCTTCAGAGGGTCAGTTTTCCTGATTGCGAGTTCTTAAGGGACCGAGAACCAATTATTTTTCCGTTTCCTTTGCTTTGGGAACTTCTTGTTGCTATTGAAAAAAGCAGGATAGAAATAGTATTTTGCCCTGGAAACTGCTGAGCAGGTGAGGAGAGAAACAGAGTAGGGCCAGGGCCCTTTTTTGTTCAGTTTTAGAGAAACAAGCACATAGGAACCCAAAGCCACCATTCCATAGCTGAAAGGAACCCGGATGACACTTGGCCAACTTCCCTGTTGGGAGGGAGGGAGGGAGGAAGGGAAGGATGCATGTGTGAAGAAGGGGAATCTCTCAGCTTGCCAGGGACGGGTTTGAAAAGCAGCACCTGTGACAAATTCCTCATCTACAGAATGGTTAACGTAAGAATTACAGTAGTAGTACTCCCGCCATCCTTTTTTACATATCTACTCATTGGTAACTCATGCCAGGAAGAAGCTGAGTCACATTAAGTCACTGGGCCCATGATGCACCGAAGATGGCTAATATTCTTGGCAGTGGGGGAGGGGGCTCAGAGTCCTGCTATCCCCCTATGTTTATGCCTCTGCTGTTATCCATGCTAGTGAGATGGAACCTCTGTGTAAAAGGCAGGCAGCATCCTTGCAAATGCCAGGTGTTGTGGGTCCGAAGAAGGGCAGCCTTTGTGCCAAGAGCATCACTTTGATGTCCTGCTGGTGATCTTTCCAAGGGGCATCTGATTCTTATGTCCTGCAGGAAGCTGAGAGAATCGACAACCTCCTGATGGGTCCCCCTCTTCTTCCCCCACAGTTGATCCTGATCCCTACTCTTCTTCTTCCCCCACAGTTGATCCTGATCCCTACTCTAGAAAGCATGGAGGATGTAAGGCCAGGGCCAGAGAAAAAGGTGAGAAATGAGTCTGTCCTGAGGGTTTATAAATCACTGGTGACATTCAGTGATATTAAATTTTCTTCTAGACTACAGATAGGCCTGGCCTGAAAGAATATAAGATGGTAAAAACTGTAATTTGGAAGAACAGAAAAGAGAGGAAAAAAATACAGGAATAGTATCAAAGAGATGGTGGGTGGCGGAAAAGGTTCAGAGGAGAAGATGGTTCTTCTAAGTCCCTCTCAGCAAGACTTCTTCTAAAGAAACATGTCTCAGCTCCTGTACATTGTAAGTATTTATGAATGTCTCCTGGAAGATTGTCATCAAGAATCTGAATGGTATCACTGTTGAAGCCTCTCAGAATAATTCTGAGGACATGTAGTTGGCAACCTTCAGTCAAGTGGGGAGAAACAAAGGAAATGACTTGGGGCGCAATCCTAACCCCTTATGTCAGTTCTTTCCAGCAATGGCATAGCGGTGCCAATGGGACGTGTGCTGCATCCTGCACTTGGGTGTCACTCACAGAGGCCGCCTCAAAGTAAGGGAATATTTGTTCCCTTACCTCAGAGCTGCATTGCCCTCATGTCAGTGCTGATATAAGGGGTTAGGATTGTGGCTTTGGTGATATAATTATTACTGCATAGGTACTTGTAGGCAGTGTTGACAGTATGTTGCAGACAGTATTGGGGTTAGAGTAGACATGAGGTGAGAACATGTAAGTGGAGCTTCTATGGTTGGGTTTTTAAAAATAAAATAGCATAGCAGGGGAATGAAAGGGGACTAAGCCATGATGTGGGGTAGTGGGGCTTAACAGGACTGATCCCAATTACAGCCCTGCACTTGTCCGCATGATTTTTAATGTAACAGACAGTTTTGGTTGGTTTTCAATAGAAGCTGATTTTGCTGTTAAATTAAAAATATTGCCCAGGTGGGCTGTGATCAAGAGTGGAACTGTTGTTGGGGCAGGGTAGTAAAGCCCTCCTACCCTCTAAAATAAAATATTTTATTTTTAATATATTAGACTTGATTCTACCATGGTATGTGACTGCATTTGGGGAAATGTGACCGATCTGTACTTTTAACAGGCTACTATGTATATGCTTTTAACAATGATAGGAAATAGAACTTACTCCTGAGTAAGTGTGGGTAGGATTGCAGCCTAGGATTGTTAAAAATGGCCCTGCTTGATGATGTCACTTCTGGTCGTGACATCACTTCTGGTGGGTCCTGACGGAATCTCATTCTCAAAAGTAGGTCTTGGTACTCAAAGTTTGAGAATCAGAGAGTGAAGATTAGGCAGGACACAGCTTTAGGCAGGATGCAGCTTCCATTTTGAACTGGAATAATACCAGTTTTTGTGAAAAGGAAAGGAAAATATTCTAGTTTAATTGGATAGTCCAAAGTACAGAAGTTGCATTGATGAAGCCATATCTGGTTTTGTGACCACTGGTTATGTTCTATTTTTATGAGTAGACCTTCCTTTTTAAATGTATCAGCCATTTATAAAAGCAGCGTTTGTGAGTGATCTGCCCTGTGTACTCAGGTCACAGCTTCTGTTCATTCATTCATCCCATAGGAGCTGACAAATTTCGTTATCTTGCTTACATTTGTTACATGTTTGGGAGCTTCCCAATGTGGTTTCAACATGTGGTTAGTCAGTGACCCAACAACGGTAAGACAGCCATGCAGTACAGATGATTTCTTAGGGGTTAATGTGTAAGATATAATGGTTGCTAGTTTTCAGGGATATTCTGTATTCTGGGTACATGTATCTGCCTTTCTAGGAGATTTTGGGGATGTGTCTTAAAAATTGTATGCATGTATTCATGATTCAGTCCCTTCCCCATCTGTAGAAGTCAAATCTCTAAGGGGTGCTAGATTAGTGCAGTGTTTCTCAACCAGTGGTACAGGTACCACTAGTGATACTTGAGGTGGTGTCTGGTGGTACTTGCAGGACCCCTGGAAATCTGCCGCCCAGCAGTGAAACCAGGACTGTGATGCAACAAAAAGTAGAAGGCTTGGCTCGGTGGGCAGAGCTCCAAAGCATGATTCCATGCTCAAAAAAGCCTTCCCATCCATACTGAGCCTCTTACTGGTGTTTGTTGCATCATGTTTGGCCTCCCAACCCAGAATTAATTGGTGATTATGTCATCACCAGTTATTTCTGGTGGTACTTCGAATAGGTTGACTGTGTGAAGTAGTACAGCGGAGGACAAACTTTGAGAAACACTGGTCTAGTGCAGGGGTGCCCAAACCCCGGCCCTGGGGCCACTTGCGGCCCTCAAGGCCTCTCAATGCGGCCCCCAGGGAGCCCCCAGTCTCCAGTGAGCCTCTGGCCCTCCGGAGATTTGTTGGAGCCCACACTGGGCTGACGCAACTGCTGTCAGCATGAGGGTGACTGTTTGACCACTTGCATGAGCTGTGGGATGAGGGCTCCCTCCACTGCTTGTTTCATATCTGTGATGCAGCAGCAGCAGCAAAGGCCAGCCTTGCTTTGTGCAAGGCTTTTTATAGGCCTTGAGCTTTTGCAAGACCTTCATTCATTCATATAAGTTCACCTTTAAAATATTCATTTATGTAAACTTATGTAAATTTATTCAAATTTTAAATGTAAATTAATTCTTTTTTCCCTGGCCCCTGACACAGTGTCAGAGAGACGATGTGGCCCTCCTGCCAAAAACTTTGGACACCCCTGGTCTAGTGCAATGTTTCCCAAATGTCATGACCCACCAGTAGATTCCAACCTGATTGTTGGTGGGTCCTGAAAATGAAAAACTGGTAGCTGACAAGGAAAATGTATTGATCCCTAAGGAAAGTATTGAAACTGAGCTGGACATGTGCATTTACTTGTGAGTAGGTGACTGTGCATCAGTCCACTTTGAAGGGCATGCTGAGAGGAACGCAACACCACCAGAATGATCCTGATCCGATTAACCCAGGCCTCCCCCCCCAAAAAAAAACACTCAAAAAAGAAGTCCTCCCTCCAGTCTGAAAAGGAAAAGAGTGTAGAGCCCTATGGAAAGTGAGCCACACCTGCCTGTTTTCTCCTGAGTAGGCAAACTTGCCTTGGTTCTTATTGAAAACCAGGCAAAGGGGGGTGGAATGTCACCAGAATGGTCCCAATCCGATGAACAGAGCTCTACAAATACTCCAGAAGGTGGCCCCCCACCATAGTAAAAAGAATAAAAACCTTTTTTTTTAGTCTCGTAAAGCCAGGTGGGTCCCAATAAGGTCATTTTAAAAAGCGGGTCCCAGCGGTAAAAAGTGGTTTGGGAACCACTGTTCTAGTGCATCTGCCAGGACACACAATCATACTGCATTTTCTGCTTGCCATTTCACCCCAACTTGTTGAGATCAAACAGCCTCTGGAATGGAAGTTGGTAGAAGGGGCTGAGCTGCAGTAGCAGCCCAATCCTATACCTGTGTTCTCAGAGGTAAGTTCTATTGTGTCTGAGGGGGCTTACTCCCAAGAAAGTATAATATTACAGCCTAGTAAAATCAGTACTGTCAGGGGCATTTGGAGAAGATTTTATTGGGGTGGGAAGAATTCAAGTAATGCACTTCCAGGCAGCAGAGATGGTGAGATCTCTGTAGCTGCACTGGCATTCCAGCTGGTAACCGGCTATGGCAACAACAGCGATGATCTCAGCACCTTTCTGGCTGGAGGCATGGCATTTGATTCCCCTTCCCCACAATACCTTTACCCATACCAGCTGTCTCCAAACCGTGGACTGCTATGTTTGGATAAAGCTGTCCCCATGCAGCATGGGGCTTTCTGTCATGTGCTACAGCCTGATTTTGTTGTGTCCAGTCTTCCCCCCAACGTTATGCTGGCCAGCCATGCCTCCCCTGGGGCTTCTGGGGTGACAGGAGAAGGGAAGTGGCCAGCCAGCGCAAGACTGTGGAGGAGATCGGGCACAACAAAATTAGGATGCAGCACAAGGACAGCTTTTTCTGAACACCAGATTCAGCCCATGGGCTGGGGCTTGGTGCTTGCTGCCCTATACGGTCACTTTTGAGCAGAGTTAGGGAGCCTGGTGTTGGGAGGAGGGAGGAGGAGAAATTCAAGTATGGGCAAAGAAGCTCTGTCATTGGTTTGCCAACATGGTGAAAGTGGTATCTAAGGTGCTTCAAGGTGCTTGCATTTCAAAGCATGAGTGGCAATTGGTGCTTGGAGTTAATAAAACATTGTTTATTCAATTACAGTGCTTTTGATGGTGACTGTGTCTTAAGCTACACACACATGATGCCAAGCTTGGATTCAGTGTTCTGATCCAGATCGGTGATGGATCGCTTAGTTTCAAACTCTCACTAGTAACCTCTTAGACCAGAGCCGGACATTGCTGCTCCGCTTGCACCTTGCTGTGAGATGGGGCTCTTGGCACATTGGCTGATGGTGCGGTGAGTGGGGACAAGAGGAACAAGAGGAAGCATGGTTTGGCCTGCTGAGATGGCAGCAGTGCGGACATGTGGGCGGGGACAAGAGGGTGGAGCCAAGAAGCGGGGGAGCAACAGGCCAGTGTTGTTGACTTTAGATGTTGCGTTGCAACCGCCATGGCAGCCAAGCCAAACCTCTGCTCCCAGTCTGGCTACTCACCCATGGCCCATTGGAAGTTTAGGCCAAGGATGCAAGGCTGGACTCCGGCACTGACTTACGGGCAACGCAGCTCCGAGGTTAAAGGAATGAACATTCCCTTACTTTGAGGAGGCCTGCATGAGTGCCACACAACTGCAGGTTGCAGCACATGCCCCATTGGCACTGCTATGCCAGTGCTGGAAAGTTGATTAGGATTTGGGCCTGAGTTGGTGAAGCCCCCCCCCCCCATTGGCAGTGAAGCACAAGAGGCAAAACCCTAGTGACGAGTCACCAGAAGATGGGTAGAAGGAGGACTAGAGTGCAACATTTAACATCCTCCCTTTCCGACTGCGAGGCCTCAGGAGTGTCTGCACAGGACCCTATGTGCTGTCCCAGATCACATCTTGACTAGCTGGATGCTTACCTATTTTCCTGCCCCTTAGGGATCTTCCTTGCTTCCTGGGTTGCACACCGGACCCCAGGTGCTGCACCTCCATAGATCAAGAGGCTGATGGAAGACAGGAGGTTTGCTGATAGCAAGTCATGGTGAATTCACTGGCAAGGGGCAACTTGGTATTATTGCCAGGTAATAAGTAGGAGAAGCTGCATGGAAGTCAAATAAAAGAGGGATATGCTGCCTTTTTTTGACTGTTCAGTTTGCAGATGACAGGCTTTCAAGCTCATTTAGAATTCTGTTCCTTCTTGGGTGTTAGTCTATCCTGGACTTAAGTCCACAAAGTCAGGAAGAATGTTCTAAGACAGGGGTGTCCAAAGTTTTTGGCAGGAGGGCCATATCAACTCTCTGACACCGCGACGGGGGCCGGGGTGTGGTGTGTAAAGAATTAATTTACATTTAAAATTTGAATAAATTTACATAAGTTTACATAAATGAATATATTAAAGATGAACTTATATGAATGAATGGAGGTCTTGTGCTAGCTCAAGGCCTATAAAAGGCCTTGCACAAAGCAAGGCTGGCCTTTCCTTTGCTGCCGCTGCTGCATCACAGACATGAAACAGCAAGCAGTGGAGGGGAGCCCTCCCACAGCTCACGCGAGAGGTCAAACAGTCGCCCTCACGCTGAGACAGTTGCGTCAGGCCAGAGTGGGCTCCAACAAATCTCAGGAGGGCCGGAGGCTCACTGGAGACTGGGGCTCCCTGAGGGCCGCATTAAGAGACCTCGAGGGCTGCAAGTGGCCCTAGGGCCAGGGTTTGGGCATCCCTGTTCTAAGAAGTGAGAATGCTGGGAACATGGGCAAAAGCGACCATGTCATCTCAGAATTTTTTTTCATAAAAACCTAAATTGAGGGAATACAGCACTGATGGTAATCAGAGGGGAGTTCCCTTTCAATTTTGTGGTCCCCAGTCACACAGCTCTGAGCCATGCTCTGCAAAACGTGGAGCAACCGCGAAAGTCTGCCTTGTGCATGTATGTGCAATCAGTAAAGGAACGGTTCCCTGAGCCCAGAAGGTTCTCAATTTAAAAAGATCAAGATCAACCGCTAGAAAATATGCTCTTCTGGGTGAATGGGTTCAGTTCCACTCCCCTTGCTGAGTAATTTGGGGACAGAGGACTTGGGGCACTGCAGTGGCAGGGACAGGCTTGAGGTGCAGGAAGGGCAGTCCACACCTCTCAGAGATTGCTGCAGGGGGCCCTTAGTGGGTAACAATGCCTGCTATGCTGCCCCAACTTTGGAAGGAGTAACGGAGGTAGCAAGAGCGCTGCTGCCAGGCTGCAAAAGCACAGCGACAAAGGCGAGATTGAGAGGAGATCTGCCCCCTCTGGTCCACCTGCAGGGTCTCCGGCCAGCACTGAGCTGTCAGAGGAGCGGAAGCAGAGGATTGATGGAGAGGCAGCTGTGAGACAGCAGATGGGCTCAGCACATCACTCTGCCACACAGAGCAACTGAACACAGAGCATGGAACACAGTGAATAGGCTTCAGTCAGCAGTTTGTCAGTGAGGGGGTGGAGGAGCAGCAGACTTTGCCTGGGGAGCAGGAGCACTAAGATGTGAAGTTATACCTAGATCTGCCTCTGAAATGCTGGAGAGTCTGCACAGGACTCTTACATGGCGCAACCAAGCAGGCATGTCATGTGTTCTTGACTGGGGCATCTTGTAAAATGGTTTTCAGATGCGCCTCACGACTGGAGCTTTTGACTTCTCTGTACATGCAAGTCCTGTTCTCACTGAGATGGCAAACCTATGTCCAGCCTGTACCATGTCATTCTGCAGGAGCGGACTCACATTCCGGGATGCTGCTCCGTTTGGAAATACTCCTTCCACATACATGCTAGCACACAAGGGAGAAGGATCCTGTTGCAAACTGCTTGTCTTCTAAGTGCAGGGAATTTTTCACAGTGTGGAAGCATTCAGTATTCTGAGCCTCTCCTTGCAGTGATACAGTCCAGACCCCAAGATCCCTACTCTGAGGTTCTGTTTGCAGGAGGAATGCAGAGGGTGGAGACAAAATGTCAACACACGGTCGGGTCTACTGATCATGGGTGTGAATAGCTTTCTCCAAGAACAGATGGAGATGCCTGCTGTCGCACAAAAGATCTTGCAAAGTGCCATGTGTGAGGCAGACTGACTGGTTTCCATCGCTCAAATGGGGCCCTGGCCCACCTCTTCCGTTCTTTGTCAGGTGGCTCACTGTTGACCTAGGCCTGTGCAAAAAGCAACGGTACAGGCCAGGCAAGAGCTGAACCCAAAGCTTGACTCTGTTCTTCAGGAAAGAATTAAAGGTCAATTTCACTTGTAAAAGTTGTAGCCACATCATGGATGCCACTTGCGCCTGATGCATATACGAGAGGCTCCTCTCATTGGGGAGCCAAAATTGGCAGCAGCTTCTTGTCAAGTTTATGCTCAATCGCAATCCAGTTGCGCTGCCCAGCAAGGTGTGCAGACTCTGACTCTGACTAGTGTGTATGTGCTTCTCTCCTAGCTCAAGCAACATTTTCACAACTTTTCCCAGTTGTGGAGAGGAGCAGCCAGAACGCACAGATGGACTCTGCCCTGTTGGTCTTCACTGTTGCTGCCTTCTCAGTGGATGCTTGTCTGGGTCCCTTTTACTTGGCCCTTGGCGGATAAATGTGGCAGGTATTGCTATTGCGATTGCTGAACTGGATATCCTAGGACTCGGCTCGATTCACCACTGGCAGGGTGAGGGGAGGTGACGCAGCTCCTGACAACCTCTGTCTCCCTAGTAACATTTACAGCCCAATCCTAATTAAAAGGCAGCAACTGTTACTCTGCACATGCTGATCTCGTCTGATCTCGGAAGCTAAGCAGCATCAGGCCTGGTTAGTACTTGGATGGGAGACCGCCTGGGAATACCGGGTGCTGCAGGGCTATACCATAGTCTTTCGAGACTGAAGGTTGCCAACCAACCTATTTAAAAGCAGGCTGCAGGGCATAATAGCAAGCCTTGCATACTGCTGGGGACTTGCTCCCTCATGGTCCCCCAATGGGTCTAAGTGAACCTGTGCCAGTTGTGCAGCTGGTGCAAGTTTGAACAGACCAACAGGGGTGTGCCAGGGACAAAATGGGGTGAGGATCTTGGCAGAGCAATCCCTGCTGACACCCATCCCGCTGACACTCACAACAGGGCCACGCCACTCTACCCAACTCACTCTCCCTGCCCCATTCTGCCTACCCCCACCCCTAACGGTGGCCTACCTGTACTGGTGGTTGCAGAGATGTGTGGTGACATTCATCACCAGCTGGTGCTATCGCCTCTTGCGGGTCGGTGCTTGCAAAGTGGTCGCCAGCACTGTGCTGTGGGGTGCAGCTGACAACCATTTTACAGCAGTAGAAAGCCTCCTTGCAGCTGTAAATAGTCTGGCCGCTGGCTTGATCCTAGTTAGTAAAATAAATCCCTACTTGATTTCCCCTCTGCTTGCCAGCAGTGTTCAGTCAACTGAAGCACCTTTGGGAAACTGCAGATGTGAAGATACCAGGTCACTTGTCTCTTTTTCTAGACTTCACTAAGCGGACTGTAGGGGTGGCTGATGGTGGAGGTGGAGGAGAAACGTGTTTTCCAGTCATTAGATAATAATACCCAGTTTGACCTCTATTGATCCTTTACCTAGGACATCATCTAGCATTAATCTTTAATCTTTAATCAGCTATGTCATTTACTATTGAGAAGGGGCCAGACTCAGAGCAAAGTCGTTTTACATTTTGCATGTAAAAGGTCTTGGGTTCCCTCCCACAAATGCAAGTAGTTCAAATACCTTGTATGGCAAGCCTGCAAAAGCAATTATCAAGACATTATGAAATCTGAGAGCAATGCCTTCCAGAAGCCAAATAAGGAGGCTGAATAAAGTTTATAGTGAATTGGAACTTGGAGTGTCCATCCTTTGTGTGGCTTCTGTTCATTCCAATAACACAGGCCCACACACATTTTGCTTCCTTAAACATTACACCAATTCCTGGGTATATTTGGGGTGCCGATTCCAAAAATGGCATCCGTTTTGCCCTATCATGCCTAGTTTTTGGAGACAAGGCATAGCCTCTTTAGTGAATGGTTCAAGCAGCTTCCTCATGAGGAAGACTACACCATGGCTTCCTCATGAGGAAGCTGCTTCAACCATTCACTAAAGAGGTTATACTATATCTCCAGAACTAGATGCGATAAGGCAAAATGGATGCCATTTTTGGAATCGGCACCCCAAATTCATATCAAACCAGCATAAAGTTTGGGGGAAAACCTTTCTGACCCTCAATTTTGTAGGCCTGTGTAATTAGCAACCCCAGACCAAAATTTCCATAAAGTATCAGGATCTTATTGCTACTAATGCTCTCTTAGTTCATTCATTCACTGCTCCTTTGATGCAACCATACTTCTCATCCCCCCATCCTTTTCACTGTCTTTTTAGGAAAGCTGCCTTACTGATTAATGATCTTTTCTGCATAGTCCTCTACAATTGTCTTGGTTGTTTCTAAATCAGTACATGCTTATGGTTTCTACACCTTGGCACGCTTTCTCATTGGAATATGCACAGGTGAGTTTGGGTTTAGTGGTTTGATTTTTGAATAAACTAAGGTTCCTGGGTTGAAATTCATGCCCTTTAATCAGGACCCACAGGACGTGGTGATGGCATCTGGCCTGATGCCTTTACAGGGGATTGGACAGATTGCTGGAGGAAAAAGTCCATCACAGTTTCAAGCCATGAGATAAAAGTCACTTTGAGATACAGAAAGCTGAACTAGATGGGTCTTTGGCCTGATCCAGCGGGGCTCTTCTTATGTTCTTATAAGTTGGCAACCTTCAGTCTCGGAAGACTATGGTATCGCGCTCTGGATGGTGGTTCTAGCACAGCGTCTAGTGTGGCTGAAAAGGCCAATTCGGGAGTGACAATCCCTTCCACACTGGGAGCAAGTGTAGTGTGACCCTGGTCTGTCTCCCTGGCTGTGGGCCTTCCTTCTTTGCCTCTTGCCTCAGCCTGTTGGCCATATGTTCTTATGGGTATGTGCAGTAAAAGCACATACCTGAAAGCCTTAGGAATGAACCTCAACAGATGGGAAACCTTGGCCTTTGAGTGTTCTGCTTGGAGGCAGGCTGTGCAGTATGGCCTTTCCCAGTTTGAAGAGACACTTGCCAACAGTCTGAGGCAAAGAGGCAAAGAAGGAAGGGCCCGTAGCCAGGCAGACAGACCAGGGACAGACTGCACTTGCTCCCAGTGTGGAAGGGATTGTCACTCACGAATCGGCCTTTTCAGCCACACTAAATGCTGTGCCAGAACCACCATTCAGAGTGTGATACCATAGTCTTCAAGACTGAAGGTTGCCAACATGAGTGCATAAAATTAGTCTGTGGAACTCCTTGCCACAGGATGTGGTGATGGTATCTGGTCTGGGTGCCTTTAAAAGGGGATGGGACAGATTTCTGGAGGAAAAGTCATCGCTTGTTGTCTTGGGTGCTCCCCGAGGTATTTGGTGGGCCACTGTGAGATACAGGAAGCTGGACTAGATGGGCTTTTGGCCTATTCCAGCAGGGCTCTCGAATGCCAGATGCAAGGGAGGGCACCAGGATGCAGGTCTCTTGTTGTCTTGTGTGCTCCCTGAGGCATTTGGTGGGCCACTGTGAGATACAGGAAGCTGGACTAGATGGACCTTTGGCCTGATCCAGCGGGGCTCATCCTATGATCTTATGAAGCTTTGCCTCATTATTCTAGACACAAATTTTGTTTTGAAACGTTTGGCACCAGTTCATAGCTCTGAAGTGACAAGGTTCTATTTTGTCTTAAACGTGCTTGGCTCCTTGGCAGTGGAAACCGCTGAAGCAAAATCACAAACAAAGCATGAGCTATGTTATGGGTCTCTCTGAGATGTGCATCTCATGACTGGGGTTCATGGTCAGCTTCTGAAGACTTCGGCTCTGATGGAGTCCTCTAGGACAAGGATGGAATCATCGGTAGTACTGGTCTTGAAACTGTGAAATGTTGTGTAGGAAGCTGTATTGTAAAACCTGTAAAAAGAGTGAATGAAACAGATATATTTAGAAAAGGCGCTTGTGTGTAGATTTATATTTTCTTTGTTTATTTGACATATATTTGACATATGGCATGTCCCATGGGCTTGGGGCAGGTTACTGTATGCTAAATACCTTTCTCTATCTCTGGAGTTCTGAAATTCTGAGAGGCAGCTGCTGAGAATATGTCGCTATGTATTACGTGGTACCTGCTTGGGTGCAGAGGTAGAGTTGAGGAGGTCAACATTTCCAGTGGTGGTAAACACCATACAAATCTCACCCAATAGCCTGTCATAGGTATGGAGTGTGGGAGTCCAGTTGGGATAGAAGAGTACCTTGTAGGACTCCCTAGGGGGCATTCTGAGGTGATGAGCGATTAAATATTATCATCTGTTGGTCAGTGCATCACTAGGCGTTTTGAAGCTTCCATGGCCATTTTTTAACATCCACAGCCCTCCTGACGCTAACTGCCGTGGCCATTTTGAAGCTATCAGCAGCCATTTTTAAACATTCACAGCCTTCCAAAAGTACGCAATTCCAAAAGTGGCCATTTTGAATCCATGGTGGCCGTTCCAAAGCTATCCACAGCACTGAAGCATCCGTAGCCATTTTTAAACACGCACAGCCCTTTTGAAGTGATCCCTGGTCACATAGCCGCAGGGACCAGGAAAGATTTGATTTACTCAGTCATTTTGGTGTCACTCCCCTCCCAAGTGTAACAACTGATGTGGTCTGTGCTCCCACATCCCCTAGTGACACCCTGCTGTTGGGGGTTTCCTTTCTATGTAAATAGACATTATTCTGCACATGCTAACCCCTGCTAACTGGGCAATGAGACACGTTTTAAAGTGGCGTTCTTTTAAATTTACTCCAGCATGGCGTCTTTTCTAAGTGGCTGTTGCTGGTGTCTCCTCTATATTTTTTCAAGATTGTGAGTCCTTTGGGCACAGGGAGCCATTTATTGAATTATTTCTATGTAAACCACTTTGTAAATTAGTCTTTTAAAAGCAGTTTACAAATATTCTTAAGAATGATGATGACGATGATGAGTGTAGAATAAATTAACCTTTGACTTGCTATTGATCAGGCATATTCTCCTGTGCCATTCCATTGTACCTTGGCGAAATCTCCCCCATCAACCTGAGAGGGGGCCCTAACCAGCACAAGCATGATGTTTATCAGCATTGGCATGTTGATGTCCCAGGTCCTTGGTGGTCGTGAAGTCCTAGGCAACCCAAAAGGTAAATCAGAGAAGTGCAACCTTCGGTCCATAGCACACCAGACTCAGCATCATACTAGTCTCATCGTCAACATGTCTTCTTCCAGTGCTTTTTTTGTAGAAAAAAAGGTGCAGGTACTCACAACTTGTTAATCTTTTATTTATTTATTTATTTATTTATTTTATCTATCTATCTATCTATCTATCTATCATTTATTTATTTATTTATTTATTTATTTACCATTTTTTTATTGGAGAAATAAAATATTTTTATGTGCTTCCCCTAAAGATGAACTTACTTCTGAGTAGACATGCATACGATTGGGCTGTCAATCTCCACATCCCCTTCCCCGTAGCTACTTTTTCTAAGCATGGGGGAAAATACATTCGAGTCAATGGGGCTTTCCTCCCAGGAAAGTGTAGAGAGGACTCAGCCTCAGAGCCAAAGCCTATGGCTGTCTCCTCAGAAGTCAGTCCCGTTAGAGGCAGTAGGGCTTCCTCCCAGGAAAGTGTAGACAGGACTGCAGCCTCAGAGCCCCTCCTGTGACTGTCTCCTCAGAAGGTCAGTCCCACTAGAGGCAGTGGGGCTTCCTCCCAGGAAAGTGTGGAGAGGACTGCAGCCTCAGAGCCAAAGCCTATGGCTGTCTCTTCAGAAGTCAGTCCCACTAGAGGCAGTGTGGGCTCACTCCCAGGAAGGTGTGGAGAGGACTGGCAGCCTCAGAGCCCCTCCTCCGCCTGTCTCCTCAGAAGTCAGTCCCTGTAGAGGCAAGTGTGGCTTCCTCTCAGGAAAGTGTGGAGAGGACTGCAGCCTCAGAGCCTGTTCCTCTGCCTGTCTACTCAGGCTGCAAGGCTATGACACTTTCCCAGGAGCAAGCCCCATTGAGCACAATGAGACTTACTTCTGAGTAGGCACGCCTAGGCTCGTGCTGCAGATTGGCACGGGGGACTGCACCAGCCAGCTTCCTCCCCTCCTCCTCTGCCAAGCCAGTACCTGGGCATTCCATGGGTGCCGCAGCCCGTCTCCCTGGCTGGCTGGCTGGCTGGCTGGCTGGCTGTCCATCCTCCTCCTCGGTGTCGGCGCGTTGTCCCCCGCACCCTCCACTGGCTTGGAAGCAGGGAAGCAGAGCGTGGGGATGAGGGGAGGCAGGCTGGGCTCAGGCGAGAGCTTGGGGATGGGGCAGGAGGGGGTCGTTGTGCAGTCAGGCAGGGGCCAGGCGCCTGCCCACCCTACACCCCCCAGCAGCCACCCAGTGAATGCCTCTGTTTGCTCCCCCCCCGGAATGCCTCCGAAGGGGAGGGGCCCTGAAAAAAGGTGCCGGAACTCCATCCCCCCGCGTTTCCATTAGAAAAAAAGCCCTGCTTCTTCCACAGGTATGACATTCCTGCTGAGCATCCCTGGAATAATGGCATTATTTCAGCTCTTCCTACTGCTTCCCTTCCCTGAAAGTCCTCGGTACCTGCTGATTCAGAGGAAGGATGAAGAGGGCGCAAAGCAAGGTACTGTGGTCCTGAAATGCACAGAGAGATTTATAGAAGCGGTAACTGCAGAGGCTGAAGACACCTCCCCTGCTTGTTGCATAGAAAGTAATCCCATTATTCACCCTTCTTGCCTGATCTCATTGCTCTAGCAATTCTAGATCACAGTTGTTATGCCAGTATTGCTGTGTACAGCATACCATCAGTATACATTTAAGTATTGGTACACATGGTTAAGTACGTAAGAAGACCCTGCTGGATCAGGCCAAGGGCCCATCTAGTTCAGCTTCCTATGTTCCAACAAACACCTCAGGGTACACTCAAGACCACATGATACCTATATCTTGCTGGATGCTATTTGCACACAAATGTAGATCAATATGCAGAGCTGCTGAATATGGGCCCATTGTATTCTTCAGATCAGGCTCTACTGTGTATCCTATCAACTCTTAAGATTGCCCTGCAGCCAGAAGCAAGACCTTAACAGTAATGGCTCCAGGATTGTAGAATAATCTTCCCCTTTGCCGGGTTATAGTGGGCAATGTTCCTTCCATTTCCCCCCCCCCCCCCATTGTGCAGAGCAGTTAATGACCTTCCCTGGGCCTCCTAATGCCTTATAAGTATAAAAATGTCACTGCTGTTTCTCTGTTAAACCAGAAGTCACGTGTTTTGAGCTGCCAAGCTCAGCCTTGCAAAGGCTGCGGATTGGATGTACACAGCCTCTGCTGGGCTCGGAGGACCCTCCAGAGGTGAAGGAGGAGAGCTCCCCTTGCCTCTTGAGGATGTGTATGCGCAACCTCCTGATTTTGGAAATGGGCTATGTCAGAATGCCAGATGCAAGGGAGGGCACCAGGGTGAGGTCTCTCGTTATCTGGTGTGCTCCTGGGGCATTTGGTGGGCCACTGTGAGATACAGGAAGCTGGACTAGATGGGGCCTATGGCCTGATCCAGTGGGGCTGTTCTTACGTTCTTATGTTCTTACGAGCACGTAGGGGGCTGGGTGCCCTGCAGACCCGATCTGCAGATAACTGAATCTGCATATACTGGATTTGCGGATATGGCCCCCCCAGTACTTATTTATTTATATTTTTCCCACCTAGCTCGCTGTGCCCCAAATTGTGGTTCCCAAACTTGCGGGTCATGACCTACCAGCCTGAGAAGTGCTGACCAGTGCCCGTTTAAGGGGTGGGGAAAGTGGGAAAGGCAGCAGTACGATCAGGATTGCGCTGCTGTCAGGATGAAGGGGGAGTTGTTACTCTTACCTGCAGCAGTGCTGAGCAGCCCTGGGATGTCCAGGGGTGTGGGGAGCCCTGCGGAGGCTTCTCTGTTCCTGCAAAAATTTTTAAAAAGGAAAAAAGGGCACTTCCATTTCAGCGCCAAAGCGGCAAGTGCCCTTTCCTCCCTTTTGTTTACTGTTTTGCAGGCACAGGGAGTCCTTCGGAGTGCTGCCTGCACCCCCCGGACTCCTCAGACTGCAGCGCTGGTTGTGGTGTAAGCAGAAAAGCCCCCTCCTGTCCCTGACAGCAGTGCAATCCTGGAGATCAGTTGCTACCTTTCTCCTCCCCCAACAACTTACAGTGTTCCCACCTCCTTTTTAGGAGTTTGGGAAGCACTATATTAGATGTTCAAATTATGTTCTAACTCCTAGTTTATTTAGATTAAGGGCTCATAGTTAGGATTGTGCTGCATGTTAATCTGGGGCATTTGATAGGCCGCTGTGAGATACAGGAAGCTGGACTAGATGGGCCTATGGCCTGATCCAGTGGGCTGTTCTTATGTTCTTAACTACAATTCCCAGGAAGCTTTGCAGGTCTCTTGTTATCTGGTGTGCTCCCTGGGGCATTTGGTGGGCCGCTGTGAGATACAGGAAGCTGGACTAGATGGGCCTATGGCCTGATCCAGTGGGGATGTTCTTATGTGCTTAATCACCTTGTGGGGCCAGAAGGTGCAGGTGCTTGGGGTGTTCGGGGGGGGGGGAAGATCCTTGGGAATATGTGCACATTTATTTGGACTGTTTGCAAACCCTGGATCCCTTTCAGTTTGTAGTTGGCAACCTTCAGTCTCGAAAGACTCTGGTATCGTGCTCTGAATGGTGGTTCTGGAACAGCATCTAGTGTAGCTGAAAAGGCCAATTCGGGAGTGACAATCCCTTCCACGCTGGGAGCAAGTGCAGTCTGTCCCTGGTCTGTCTCCCTGGCTATGGGCCTTCCTTCTTTGCCTCTTTGCCTCAGACTGTTGGCCAAGTGTCTCTTCAAACTGGGAAAGGCCATGCTGCACAGCCTGCCTCCAAGCGGGTCCGCTCAGAGGCCAGGTTTCCCACCTGTTGAGGTCCACTCCTAAGGCCTTCAGATCCCTCTTGCAGATGTCCTTGTATCGCAGCTGTGGTCTACCTGTAGGGCGCTTTCCTTGCACGAGTTCACCATAGAGGAGATCCTTTGGGATCTGCAGTTTGAGCCGGGAGGTACTCATGCAACTTTAGTTTGTAAGCCACTTCAAGCCCTGGAAAAGAGACTCATAGAGCAGTGTTTCAACCTTGGAATTGAGAACCCAATGGGGTTACAAAGCTTCTGTTGTGGAGTTGTTGCGGCTTATGAGACTGAAAAAGGTTGAAGAACACTGGACTAGAGCACCGCCAGGTAAAGGGGCAGGCATCTGGTGTACCTCTTCAGGTACCAGGAGACCGTGTCCCAATCCTGCTCAGGTTCTTGGCAATTGTGCTAAAATAGTTCTCACTAGCGCCGGATTTCATGGTAGCTTTTTCTGTTATCTCTAATAAGAATGTTTTTTTACAGTGAACAGTGCTGGGAGGCCATTACAGGGGTGGGGAGTGGGTGGTGATGGGGATTGGGTGGGAACATAGGGTCCCAGGTTGCGAGTGGGATCAACAGTGGTGTCCCCATCTCATACTTTATTTATACATTTATATATGGGGTTGTGGCACGAAAAGGTTAAAGACCACTGCCACAGAGCAATCCTATGCAAGTATATTCAGTGGGACCTACTCCCAGGGAGGTGTGCACAGGATTGCAAATAAATATAGGATGGAACGGGAGTATTATGCCAGGCCTGTAATGTGGGGACTGATCTCTAGCATCCAACTCAGGACTGGCTCCAGAGAGTAGGAAGGTAGGACATACCAAGGTCAGTGAAAGTCCCACTACCTGTGCAAGGCCACCATTTTCCCTTTTGTGGAAAGGTCTCAACCAGTGAGAATTCTCGTGTATGTGCATCCCACCTCTTCCAGGCAAGTGAGGTTGGCTTTGGTTGGGGCCCTCCAAGCCCTAGATCTGACTCCTTGCCTGCCCATGCCCTATCCCATCTGATCTTGGAAGCTAAGCAGGGTCAGGCCTGGTTAGTACTTAGATGGAGACTGCCTGGGAATACCAGGTGCTGTAGGCTTATACCATAGTCTTTTGCAGTGCTTTTTTTGTAAATAAAAAGGTGCAGGAACTCACAACTTGTTATCTGTCTATCTGTCTATCTGTCTATCTATCTATCTATCTATCTATCTATCTATCTATCAACCATTTTTTATTGAGAAATAAAATATTTTTATGTGCTTCCCCCCTAAAGATGACCTTACTTCTGAGTAGTCATGCATAGAATTGGGCTGTCAATCTCCACATCCCCTTCCCCAGCTATTTTTTCTACACATGGGGAAAAATACTGTACAGGTTGCACTTGTAGCATGTAGTATGTAGTGTGGCACTACTTCGAGAGAGGAAGCAGTGAATGGATTCCAAAAAATGGCTTACATGAGTTCCATGTAGTAAAATTACTCTAAGCAACTGTGGGAGTAAGAACAAAAAAGGAATTCTTACACAAGAGGTGTCTTTAGATTGCACATAGAAACAGCTACGTTTGCAAACAAGCGATTAAATCATGGTTTAATTCAGGTATCAGAATACTCTGTGTCTTTGGGAAGGCGATTGCATACAATTGTATGTTCTCTGCTCCCGTGCATTGCTGGAGAGGAGCTGCAAATGCTGGCTGGCGGAGGGCATGCTTGTGGGGGAGGGATGAGGAGGCTCTCTGTGCAAGGCCTGGACAGCACAATTGTACACACGTAGAATCCCTTTTCACCTTCCCTTAGCATGTGAAAACAGGTGCAGATATATATCTCTGCCAGGATTAAGAGCCCAATCCTATGCATGTCTACTCAGAAGTGCACTTTAGTGAATGGGGCTTACTGTGGATAGGATGGCAGCCTCACGGCCCAATCCTGTGCCTGTCTACACAGAAGTCAGTCCCACTAGAGGCAGTGGGGCTTCCTCCCAGGAAAGTGTGGAGAGGACTGCAGCCTCAGAGCCCTTCCTCTGTCTGTCTACACAGAAGTCAGTCCCACTAGAGGCAGTGGGGCTTCCTCCCAGGAAAGTGTGGAGAGGACTTCAGCCACAGAGCCCTTCCTCTGCCTGTCTACTCAGGCTGCAAGGCTATGACACTTTCCCAGGAGTAAGCCCCATTGAACACAATGGAACTTACTTCTGAGTAGATATGCTTGGGCTCTCAGGCTGCAAGGCTATGCACCCTTTCCCAGGAGCAAGCCCCATTGAGCACAATGACACATACTTCTGAGTAGACATGCCTAGGCTCGTGCTGCAGATTGGCACGGGGCTGCACCAGCCAGCTTCCTTCCCCTCCTCCTCCACCAAGCCAATACCTGGGCGTTCTGTGGGTGCCGCAGCCCGTCTCCCTGGCTGTCTGTCTGTCTGTCCATCCTCCTCCTCGGCGTCGGCGCATGTCCCCCGCGCCCTCCACTGGCTTGGAAGCTGCGCTGGGAAGCAGAGCGCAGGGGGAGGGGAGGCGGGCAGGGCTCAGGCAAGAGCTTGGAGATGAGGGCAGGAGGGGGTCGTTGTGCGGTCAGGCAGGGGCCAGGCGCCCGCCCACCCTGCACTCCCAGCACCCACCCAGTGAATGCCTCTGTTTTGCTCCCCCCTCCTGGAATGCCTCCGAAGGGGAGGGGCCCCTGCAAAAAGGTGCCAGAACTCCGTCCCCCCGCATTCCATTAGAAAAAAAGCCCTGGTCTTTTGAGACTGAAAGTTGCCAACCCCAATCCTTTACTTCCTTACTACAGCCTTGCAGAAGCTTCGAGGTCAGGATGATGTGGAGGATGAGATCGAAGAGCTCCACCTGGAGGATCTCTACGAACAGAAAGAAAAGGGGACAACCATCCTTAAGTTGATGTGCTTCTCACGCCTGCGGTGGCAACTTGTCTGTGTGGTCGCCTTGTTTGCGGCCCAGCAGTTCTCTGGCATCAACTCAGTAAGATATCACAAGAGTTGTGTTTGGAAGGCTGAGCAAGTAAAAATGTGTACAGATACGGAAATGGAGGGTATTTCAGCTGCCAATGTTTACAGGCTATCTTGGGTCATCCATAAGTCACTGTGTGTCTGTCTCTCGGAAGGCCAGCCTTTGCACATTGGGAGATAATTCATCTGGCCAGAATCGGGCTGGTGAGAAATATCCAGCGCTCTCAGACTGTAGAGTGAGTTTGGCATCACCCAGTAGTATGGATTTTTTTAGCTCCACTGCCCTTGTGCTCAGATTGTGGGATTTCATTATGATAATCTCCTAGAAGCCCAAGCCTATGCGTGTCTGCCTAAAAGTTAAGTGCCATTATAGTCAATATGGTTACTCCCAAGTAAGTGTAGCCAGGTTTGCAGTGAAGGGCAGGTTGGCATGGGCACAGCTAAGCCCAGTTCTGCTGTATGACGTGCACTCACCAGCTGTAATCACTGTGCTATTACAGGTAGATTATCCCTTATCCGGACATCTGAAATCTGGTCTATTCTGAAATCCAGACATTTTTGTCCAAGACTTTAAAAAAAACACAATCTTTCTGTTGTGCAAACACCACAAGGTCTCGTGCACATCCCCACATATAGTGCAGGTACAGGCTGTAAGTTCTGTTCTCTGCTCTGTGGTGTAAGAGGCACTGTTGACAAATGTCAGAGGCCAGCAGACACCCTTATGGGTAGCAGTGAAAAGGGCAAGAGGAAACATTTCTCATTGTATATAATCAGTTATTCTGAAATCCAGACAAATCCGAAATCCAGACCCCTTCCCATTTCAAGCAGTCCAGATAAAGGATACTCAACCTGTATGTACATGCTAACTAAGGGAGCAATCCTAATTTGCCCTTGGGCCGGCACAAGTCCCTTGCACCAGCCCAGGAGGGTCGCAAACATGCCATCAAGCACATTTGCGCCTCCTCTAGAGTTGTCTGGGCAGGTGCAGGGATGCACGCTGGCCTGTGGAGGCTGAATCCAGCCTCCGCCCTGACTTATCTAGGGAACCTTGCATTGGCTGAGCTTGGCTGACACAAGGATCTGGCGTGGGTGGGGAGGAGGTGGGAGGGAGATGTTCCGGGGTGGGTGGCGGGTGGGGGGAGAGCGGTCCTGGGGATGGGCGGGCATGGAGTGGGAGGTGGGGCTGGGTTTCAGCAGATACGACAAATCCTAGCCCCGATTCCCGAGCAGTGTGGAGTGGCCGCAAGGTGCTCTGTTCTCTTTGGATTTATGCCACCTCTGGAAGTGGTGTAAGTCCAAGGAGACTTATTGGGGCTGCAGTGGCTTACCCGGGGGTAACAGGAAGAGTTTCCTCTTACCTCCAGCTGAGCCACTTTGGGTGGCTCAGTAGCCTTTTCCATGAAGCTGACGTTTTGTTACTGTGTTTTGATTTTAGGCATACTATTATTCTGACAAAATCTTCCAGTCTATGAAGGTAAATGAACATAATGGCCGGTACGTCAGCGCATTGTTAACCTTTTTGGTCCTCTTCGCACATGGATTATCAGTAAGCCCCTCTCTCTCTCTCTCTCTCTCTCTCTTTCTCTCGCTCTCTCTCACTATCCTAAGCATGCATCTTTACCCTGCACATGCCCAATCTCGTCTGATCTCAGAAGCTAAGCAGGGTCAGGCCTGGTTAGTACTTGGATGGGAGACTGCCTGGGAATACCGGGTGCTGTAGGCTTATACCATAGTCTTTTGAGACTGCCAACCACCTTTTCTAGATATCTACCTGGGGGCTGGGGATAAGAATAGGCCCTCAGTTTGGCTGTACTTGTCGTAAGAGGCGACTAAACAGCCACCGGGTAGATGGGACTCGATAGCCTGGGAAGGCAGCTCATCTGAGAGAAGGAAAACTCTGATCCCAAACCTCCACTGCCTTGTGGCTACATCCAGTTACAGAAAAGGCTTCAGGAGTCAACCTTGAGGCAAAATCTGGAGCTGGAGTCCCTGAGGCAGTTCATGGCTGAACACAGTCACGTTCTGGCAACTCCTGCGACGCCGCTGGAACCAACCATATTGGCTTCTGCCTTTCCTTTGGAGCATTTCAGCGATGTGGAGAGGTGGGATTTGCTGCATGGGTAACAGTCTATCCTCCATATCTACTTGACCCAGGCTTCGCGCACTGGAGAGGACACTCTGTTCCGGAACCACCATTCAGAGCGCGATACCATAGGCTTCCAAGACTGAAGGATGCCAACAACCTGGGAAAAAAAATTATGCCAGTTCTGATAGAAGTTCACAACTAGGGTCTCCAACAGCTACACTCGAGTGGCTTACATACCATGCCACTGTGGTGAATTATAGAGGACAGACTGACTGCTCTGCCATGCTATCCTGACACTGACAGAGAAGGATATTGCAGCCACTCAGCCTGAGAACTGAGGGGGCCAATAGGGATCCTGCAGGCCCTATATAAACATTCACCTGCACTTGGCTCTCAAGTCTGAGCAAAGTCACCATGCCAAGCAGCTATATGCTTGCCTTGCTGCTTGGCCACCCTCCTGTTTTAAACCAAACTCTCTGCCTGTGACCCTTCTGATCTATGTCTATATGGGGTCTGAGGGGAACCGTGGGATATCAATCTTCGGCCAAGGATTTGAGTTTGAAGTTTTTCCTGCCTGTCAAGGAACTGCCTAAAGGTTGTTCAGTGGGGAAAGGGTTATCTGCAGCCTGTTCTTCCTTCAGCTGGGCTGGTCTGTCTGCTTCCAAGGAGGGCCTTCCCACCCACCCATCTATTGGCTAGAGCAGGGGTGCCCAAACCCCAGTCTGGGGGCCACTTGTGGCCCTCAGGGGCTCCCAATCAGGCCCTTGGGGAGCCCCCAGTCTCCAATGAGCCTCTGGCCCTCCAGAGACTTGCTGGAGCCCATGCTGGCCCAATGCAACTGCTCTCAGCATGAGGACGACTGTTCACCTGAGCTGTGAGACAAGGGCTCCTTCCACTACTTGCTGTTTCATGTCTGTGATGCAGCAGTGGCAGCGAAGGAAAGGCTGGCCTTGCTTTGTGCAAGGCCTTTTATAGGCCTTGAACAACTGCAAGGCCTTCATTCATTCATTCATGTAAGTTCCATTTCTAATAAATTAATGTACGTAAATGTATTCAAATTTTTAAATTAATTATTTTTTCCCCCGGCCCCCGACACAGTGTCAGAGAGATGATGTGGCCCTCTTGCCAAAACCTTTGGACACCCCTGGGCTAGAGGGTAGGCAGCTCTTCTTAGGTATACAGTGGTTCACCTTACTTGGAAGCAGACAGCCACTCCTCCTAGGTTCTGTTCTTCTTATACCCTGGGCTGGCCTCATCAGACCCCATAAGCTGCCCCACCCTCCTCCCATGGTGAGGAGCCCTCCTGTTTGGTGCTGTGCCGTCCTGGTTGCCTGAGGTTGCCCAGCTCAGTGCCTATTGGGCACTCTGCCAACTTCTGCATCCTCAATGAACCCAGACCGGTCGCCATAGGACAGGGCCTCTGAGAGGAATTTTATCAGAGGGTACAAAGTTTCTTTTGGGCCCCTTCCCCAAAGGGGAGGGCACAATGGAGGCAGGGAAAATAAGGCAAGGGGAGGGTGCCGGCAGCCAGAATAGTCTTTGGAGTCTAGGTCAGTGGTGGGATTCAACCGGTTCGTCCCGGTTCTATGGAACCCCTACTTAATCAAGGTCTTGGTTCTGAGAACCGTTTGCTGGCAGGGAGCTCTGACGCCTCCTGCGACTGCTCTGAGAATGTAGGAGAGGGCGCGATCCCTGACGAGGGCAAGAGGAGCAGTTCAGCTGCCCGCCCCGCACCTCTCCTCCCCAGTGGAGCTAGCCAGCTCAGCTCTCCCAGTGGGTCGGGGGCGCGGGTGGGACGAAGAGGAGGGCGCTGGAGCTGCTTCCGCCCAAAGAGCCCCCGCCGCCCGAGGGCGAGCCCCCCCCACCGTGCGTCCCCTCCTGCCCATGCAGCCTCGCTAAAGAGGGCAAGAGGAGCAGTTCAGCTGCCCGCCCCACACCTCTCCTCCCCAGCGAAGCTAGCTGGCTCAGCTCCCCCGGTGGGTCGGGGCACGGGTGGGACAAAGAGGAGGGCGCTGGAGCTGCTCCCACCCAAAGAGCCACCACCACCTCTGAGGGCGAGCCCCCCCGCCCCGCGACCCCTCCTGCCCGAGCCTGCCTGCCTGACCCTTGTGGAGCCCTGACCCCCCAAGCACCCCTGACCCCCTTCCCATGTGCAGCCCTGACCCACAAGCAGCCCTTAGCTTCTCATACTCTTCTCTGAGGCTTCGATCTTATCCACACTCTCCTGAGAGTAAGTCCCATTGAACACAATGGAACTTACCTCTGGGTAGGCACTGAGCACAATCCTAACCAGGTCTACTCAGAAGTAACTCTTATTTTGTTCAATGGGGCTTACTCCCAGGAAAGTGTGGATAGGATTGAAGCCTCAGTGATGTAGATGAGATGCTTCCTTCTTTGCCTTCTGCTTGACAGTGGCTGCAATCCTAACCACACTTTCCT
This sequence comes from Tiliqua scincoides, assembly GCF_035046505.1. Classification (NCBI taxonomy): domain Eukaryota; kingdom Metazoa; phylum Chordata; class Lepidosauria; order Squamata; family Scincidae; genus Tiliqua; species Tiliqua scincoides. The sequence goes on from NC_089822.1 coordinate 257,862,185, forward strand.
GGGAGTAAGCCCCATTGAACAAAATAGGAGTTACTTCTGAGTAGACCTGGTTAGGATTGTGTTACGTGCCTACCCAGAAGTAAGTTCCATTGTGTTCAATGGGGCTTACTCCCAGGAAAGTGTAGCAAAGTTTGCCACACTTTCCTGGGAGTAAGCCCCATTGAATACAGTGGGACTTACCTCTGAGTAGACACTGTCAGTCAGAAGTCGAAGAAGGAAGCCTCTCAGGCTGTGATCCTATTCACACTTTCCTGGGAGTAAGCCCCATTGAACACAATGGGGCTTACTTCTGAGTAGACATGCCTAGCATTGCCTTGTCAGTCCGGAGTAGAATGAAACGCAGCCCCGGGACCTCCAAGGGGCACCTCCTCCTTCCAGCTCCAGACTGCAGAAGTTTTTGGAGCTCCCCCTCCACCTTTGATCCAGACAAGAGGGTCAGTCTCCCAGTGTCTCACCCCACCAGTGGCTCTCCCCAGAAGAGTTTTTGCCCCTAAGGGACATCAGCCCCCTCCATCTCTCACACAGGAAGGGACTGAAGATCACTTACGTCTTCCCACACACTTCTCCAGCTTGGATGGGCTCGGAGGGCTAGAGGTGCCCAGTGAGAGGAGCCAAGGGAAGACTTGCCTTCCCCTGTGAAGTGCAGGTGCAGCTCCGCAGCTGCATGCCTCCTGCTGCTGCCTCTCCTGCCTCTGCTGCCACTCTGTCACCCCCTTTGCCACTTTCACCTGGAACCGCAGCAGATGGGTTGCCGACCCCTGGACTAAGCTAATTACTGGGCTGGGGCCCCTTCCTTATGAGGAAAGCCCAGGCATTTGGGCCTCTTCAGCCTAGAAAAGAGGCGCCTGAGGGGGGACATGATTGAGACATACAAAATTATGCAGGGGATGGACAGAGTGGGTAGGGAGATGCTCTTTACACTCTCACAAAACACCAGAACCAGGGGACATCCACTAAAATTGAGTGTTGGGAGGGTTAGGACAGACAAAAGAAAATATTTCTTTACTCAGCGTGTGGTTGATCTGTGGAACTCCTTGCCACAGGATGTGGTGATGGCGTCTGGCCTGGACGCCTTTAAAAGGGACCTGATGGCATCCACCCAAGAGTTAAACTACCTTTCGGTATATCTTTTGGTATACTGGTAAATGGTCATTAGGATATAGAACCTGTTGTTAATTTATTTGAATCCCACCACTGGTCTAGGTGTACCAGGCTTCTTGATGCGGAGCCCAGGTCCACCTGAGCATGCAGCGCTGGCATTTAAATAAAGTCATACGGAAAACCAAGCACACTCCCAAGTCTCTCTAAAACCTTTGAAATATAGAAAATCCATTGCAGAAATTAGCATCATTGTATTTAGGCTCACGTTAAGATGGAAAGTGTCCTGTGTGCACCAAAATGAACTTCTGCAGCAGCTGTAGCCCCGCAGCTGGGTCCTGAGCTCCTCTCCACTTCTTCATGGTTACTGGATCCACAAGCTGAAGAGCTACTGCATCAGGCCAGTTTCCTCCCAGATCTGACACTGTGTTAATGAGGGTCCACTGATGCATTCCTGGCCCTGGCTCCGGTGTGTATGGATTGCAGCAGCAGTTGCCACTGCAACTGTTTGTGCCCCCAGCATCATTTGCAGGCAGCAAATTCAGGTGAGATAGGAAAATGTCAGATCCCAGGAACTTTCTGGCCCCCCTCCTTTGACTCCTGGGCCCCCTTTCTGATCCTGGGCCCGGGTACAAATTACCTCCTTTACCCCCCTCTCCTAGGTCCTGCCTTAGGAGCCTGGGAAGGGAGCTGGATGCTGATGGGTCTGAGGTCAGACAGTCTATATCAGGGATGTCCAAACTTTTTGGCTGGAGGGCCACATCATCTCTCAGACACCATGTCAGGGACCAGGAAAAAAAAGAATTAGTTCACATTTCAAACTTGAATAAATTTACGTAAATGAATATATTAGAGGTAGAACTTATATGAATGAATGAAGGTCTTGCAATAGCTCAAGGCCTATGGAAGGCCTTGCACAAAGCAAGGCCAGCCTTTCCTTTGCTGCTGCTGCTGCATCACAGATGTGAAACAGCAAGCAGTGGAGGGAGCCCACAGCTCACACGAGAGGTTGAACAGTTGACTGAGAGCTGAGAGCAACTGCATCAGGCCAGCGCGCTCCAGCAAATCTCCGGAGGTCCAACTGAGGGCTCCCTGAGGGCCGGATTGGGAGTCATCGAGGGCCACGAGTGGCCCCAGGGCCAGGGTTTGGGCATCCCGGTCTGTGTGTTTGGGGCTGGACCCGAACTTGACTTGACCATGTAATCTTCCCCTGGAGTTCAGGGCAGTATATGTGATTTCCCTCCACATTACATTCCTATTTTGTGTGCGCAAGAATCCCAAAAGACAGATCAAGCTGCGAGGTAGTAATTGATCCAGTGTCAACCAATAAGCCTCATATCCAAGCAGTGCTCTGAATCCAGCTTGGACACTCTGTCCACTATCCCTTGCTGGTTCATGATGCCTTTCTCTCCCTTTCTGCCTTTGCTTTGCCTAGATCTATAAGATGGATTCCTGGGGACGGAGGCCTCTGCTTCTCAGTGGTATTGGAGCCTGCATCATCTCCTGTGTTCTGATAACCATGACGCTGGAACTTCAGGTTTGTAGCACAAAACCTGAAGCATGAGAGCAACGGAGTTGATTTCTTTTAAAGGTTTCCAGGGCAGCATGCAAGCAATATTTGAACGATAAATACAATATGAAAAATATTGTAGTGTGTTTAGATTGTATATCAGTGGTTGTCAAACCTTTAGCACCAGGACCCACTTTTCAGAATGATATCTGTCAGGACACATTGGAAATGATGTCATTAATCTGGAAGTGATGTCATGGCCAGAAGTGACATCAAGCAGGAAAATTTTTAATACCCCACATGATGAAATCAAACAATTAATAATAATTAACAGCCCAATCCTGAGCTGCCCAAAGTGCCCAGGCTCGGCGGCTCCGAGGAGGGTTGCCTCCAAATCCTGCACCTCCTGTGCTACCACGGGAGGCGCCTCGAGAGAAGGGGAGGTTCGTTCCCTTCCCCCGAGTAAGGTAAGCAGCCCCGCAATGGGGCTACTCTGTAGAAGGTCGGTGCTAAAGTAAAGGTGCTCATGTAGGGCTCGCAGCCCTGCACAAGTGCCCTGGATCCTGGGGAGCATAACTCTGTGGATCTGCCTCTCTCCCTCCCCTCGACATGCCTCCCGCCCGCTCCCTGGCACACCTTCTGCCTGACCCTGCCAGCCTCCCCCCTCCCCGGAATGCCTCCCCCACGCCCCCGTCCATGCCTCCGCCTCCTGTTCTGCAACCCGGCAGTCCGGGAGACCACCGAACCGCGGATCCCAGGCCACTGCCCAGCACTAGCCCAGCACCAGATGGCGGGAGCCCGGCGATGAACCCTGCGAATGTGCCTTATGGCATGTTTGCAACTGTGGTTGCAATGGTTGCAACAGAGCCATGCTGCTGCATCCAACTTTCCAGCTTTGGTGTAGCTACAATGCAGCCCCGTGGTAAGGGAACACATGTTCCCGTATCTTAAGAAGGCCCCAGTGACTGCTCTTCCACCACATGATGCAGCGCCCACTCCAAGGGCTCAACTGCACCAGCACTGGAAAATTGGATAGGATTGGCCCCTGAGTAAATTAAAAGTTTACAATAATTATAAGTTTAAAAAAAGAAATAAAACATGATCCAAATATACTTCATCCTATATATGTATGTGTGCTAGCCTTCCAGTTTTGGTTTTGCTTTTTTCCAATAAATTGTCAATGGGTGGAACAAACTTCCTGAAAATATGCATGGGGTGTTAGAAGGGCTGTAGTAGTTTGCCTCTGCTGCAGACACTCCTCCCCGTTTGTGGGGTCATGGTCAGGACTGGAACTGCATTTGGGTCAATAAACTGGAAGCCATCCTTCTCCCCATGTTTGTAGTGGCTGCAGTTTCAACCTGTTTCATGTGTACCTGTTTTTCTAGGAAAAAAGTCTTCCAAACTAGAAGGTTAATATGGTTTACAGTCATGGGTAGCTTGTTTATTCAATGGCATTTTGAAATGCCTAAGCAAATAGTAACATCTTTGTTTTTACTCAGTATCAAAAAAAAACCAAAACATTCTGTTAAGGTTATTTTTGTATGGGATGGTTGGTGTAGGATCCCTGCTTTGTCCCAATGTGCGCAGGTTGCAAGAAAAACAGCAAATACAGCAGAGTACTTTCAGCACATGTATTTGAGCAAGGGATATCACAAGTAGAGTAGTCAGTAAACAGTCCAAGAGTCAACACGAAGAGCAGTCAGTCCAAGTATAACAAATCCAAATCAGTTTCCAACAATACACAGTCAAAGGTTCAGTCCATAAGTCAGTAATAACATATACATACAGTATCCAGCCTCCTCAGTCACTGGCAGCAGTTCCTCAGTTATCTCCAACAACTCCCCAACTGCTGCACTGGAAGCTCCAGCAAACTAACCTTATGTAGTTAGCTTAGCCAACTGGTGCTGGCTTGGTCACACTCAGGGTGTGTCAGTCCCAGGTGCCTGCTGATTCTGCTGACTCAGCAATCTACACCTGCTCCCTGAACCAACTTGTAAGCTGTGGTTCTGCTTCCCTCAGACCACAAAGCTAACACATTCCTGGTAGGAGCATTCTAAATTCAGGGGGACATGACCAAGAAGGCCTTTTCCCTCATAACCACTTACCTGCCTGCCTAAACTGAATGGAGATTTACCTCCATGTGAGGTGCCGGCGGAGGCCTAATAGCCCAAATCACATTAAAGCTGGTCCTGACTCACAATATGGGACGGTAGAGTCTCTGAAGAAGAGCAAATAGTCTGGACAGGTTCATATGAGAGAAGGAGTTCTTGAAGTATTCTAATTCCGGCCAGTTAGGGAGCTTATCATTCTGAGCTAAGCTTCACATAGTGGGATGCCCTTGGCACCATTCTCTTAATAATAGGTATCTTCCCTGTTGAGCTACTGGCCTGTTGAGCTACTGGCCCAGTATCTAAGGGAAAGCAGGAAGCAAGAGGGTGTGCCTCTGGGCTTATCACTAGGGTACGGGTGTCAAACATAAGGCCTGCAGGCCCCTGGAAACTCTTTATCCAGCCCCCGTGATGATTGGGCTTTCCCAGCATTGCCCTTTCTGCTGAGGTTCAAGGAGGGAGAGACGGAAGGAGGCCTCAGAAGGCAAGGAATGTTATTGAGAAAAGGCAGGCTAAGAGGGGTGATTGGGGCAGATGCTGCTGAGGCCCTGGGAGATCCCAGTCATTATGTGGGCTGCCCTTTCAGCAGCTCCACTTGTGCTGAAGTGTCCTGTTGAAGACCACCTCTCAGCTGCTGAGCTGTGGAGTGACACAGCTGCTGCTGAAAGGGCAGCATTCTTGATAATCGGGCTTTTCAATATCTTGAAAATATGGTCAAGATTTGCACGTTTTCTGTTCTGTCTTTTGCAGCAAATGAGTTTCGATGTGAGAACCAAGTGCTTATTTCTGGCCATCATCTGCTTCATGAAATCACTTTTTTCAGTGATGTCACTTCCAGCCCTCAGCAGGTGCTATTAATGCTATCAATGCTATTTGGCCTGCTGTGTGAAACTCCTGCACTAGGTGCTGCGTCCCTGAGTCATCTAGCCTTCCTCTGAGGACTCACGCTCTCTTTTTGACAGGTCTATGAAGTCTACTGCCAACTTTCCAGCTCACTGTGTTCGGACTGCTCAGCATGGGTTCTGAGGGACAAGACAAGGGTGCCAAGGGTAGTTCACTCTGTGAAGCCAAATCCCTGGAGTTCAGCGCTCTCCTGGAGGGGTTTGTTTATTCCCACTCTGCCTGGTCTAAGTAGCCTGGGATGGTGGCAGCAGATGCAAACTATTACTATTAGTAACAGGGTTTATAGACCACTCAGCAACTGGCAGGGACCAGCAAATACTTCCTGTGGGCTAGCATGTATATAATGTTGCTTTGATGACATCATCAAGCTACATGATTAGGGGAGTGGAGCCCACGTGGTCATCCCACCCCATCCCTTGACCTAGATCAGGGGTGTCACACTCGTTTCATGCCAAGGGCCAAACAGCATTCATGGTACCTGCTGAGGGCCTGAAGTGATGTCATTAGGCAGGAAATGATGTCATTAAACAGGTCATAACCAAAAATAAAAGCACTTTTTCCTCACTTAGGAACTCATTAGCTGCAAATGACAGAAGAGAAAATACACAAATCTTGATCATATTTCAGGATATGGCAGAGCCCAATTTTCACATGGGCTTTATTTGTAGCAGTAACACCTCAGCACTGCTCAGCAGCTGAGAGCCTGAGGGCCGGATAAAAAGCTTTCACGGGCCGCATCCGGCCCCCGGGCCTTGACACCCCTGACCTAGATGGTCAGGTTTAGCTGCACAGTGACAGCCAAACCTGTCCCTAGCATATACAATCTTGGTACTCTAACTTTGGAGGAATTTCCCCAATGTATGTGGGCTAGATAATGGAGTTTCAAAGGGCAGAGACTGCTTGCAAAGGATGCCCTAGTAGCTTTTTAGGTTGCTGAACCTGCACAGGAGCTTCTGGGGAGTTAAAAATGTTCCCCAAATACAGAAAAATAGGCAAACAGAGGAGAAAAAGGCCATTCTTTGCAACCATTTTTAACTTTATGCTTTGAAATAGTAGTAGTAGTTGGCAACCTTCAGTCTCGAAAGACTATGGTATCGTGCTCTGAAAGGTGGTTCTGGAACAGCGTCTAGTGTGGCTGAAAAGGCCAATTCGGGAGTGACAATCCCTTCCACACTGGGAGCAAGTGCAGTCTGTCCCTGGCCTGTCTCCCTGGCTATGGGCCTTCCTTCTTTACCTCTTAGCCTCAGACTGTTGGCCAAGTGTCTCTTCAAACTGGGAAAGGCCATGCTGCACAGCCTGCCTCCAAGCGGACCGCTCAGAGGCCAGGGTTTCCCACTTATTGAGGTCCACTCCTAAGGCCTTCAGATCCTTCTTGCAGATGGATTTGAAATAGTGGTGTTTTGACATTTGGGGTAGCCTTCCCATTGGGTCATTTGCAGAAGCATACATGAGGAAAAAAAAGAAGTTAATTTGATCCTTTAAATTGACTTGTATGAAGCAGAGGAGCGGCCAAAGATGTAGGCAGATTTTTCCTGCAAAATTAACACTGCATATTTCTCATGTGGACTCAACTCTTGCTATTCTCTGGCACTTGTTGCATTCTGTGGGCCAGTCCTGCTGTGGTTGTGGGCATACCAATGGCAAAGAAGGGAATCCAACTAAATTCCTCCATTATCTGAAGGAGGATCAACTTTCTCCAACAGGTTATCATCTCATGGATGCCTTACGTTAGCTGTGTTCTCCAGTTTGTCTTCATAACTGGAATTGCCATCGGACCAAGTAAGAGGATGGATGCGCTGAGTGGAGCAAGGAATGACTGGGATACACAAATTAGAGTCCAAGCTGAACTTTCCCCATCCCCCGCTGATGCAGCGACGTCCAAATGGTGACTGCTCCATCCTTTGGTTGGAGTAGCTGCAGAGGTCTCCTTTGGATGAGGAAACAATAGTTCTCTTACCTGGGAGTAAGCCTTTGTGGGAGGGGTGGGGGGGGGTCTGCTTGGACATGTGCTAGCTAAATAGCTGGTACAGGTCTGTGTGAACCCATACCATGGGATTGGGTCCGTAAAGGGTGATAGGATATTGGTGGCGCTATTGTCACCAATCTGCCCATGCCTGCTCCCACTCCATCCTGTTTTACCCCTCCTGGCCCTGATCCCCCCTTCCCCACCCCTTCTGCCTCTCTTGCTGACTTAGCTGCTCTGGTGAACAGAGGGAGACATGTTGATGATGATGTTGTTAAGTGCTGTCAGAGCACCATTGATTACTGGCTCTGACTGCTTTACAGCCCGTAACTGACCCTGTGTGAGTCATTTAAAATGATACTGTTGCAAGCTTTCCTTTCTCATCAGATTCGATCCCTCACCTGATGATAACAGAGTTGTTCCTTCAGTCCTCTCGGTCTTCAGCCTTTGCGATTGGGGGATTTGTTCATTGGTTCTTCATATTGCTTATTGGTTTCACATACAGTTTGATAGAGGTCAGTGATTTTGCAGAAAAGTGTAGTTGGAAGGATGGTCTGAATCTGTAAATCAAGCCCAGCCTGTCCCAATCTATCTCCTCCCTAAAAATAATAAATGAAGCTAAATGCTAAGGGTGATCAATTCATCATAACTGGACAGCCCTTAAAATTCAGGTCAGTGTGCTATCAGCTGAACGTTAATCCCCAATTTACCATAAAGCTCACTGAGCAAGTTTGTCTTTCAACAGAGCCCAGTGGTTCTTCAGGGTTTCAGGTTCATGGTGCCCTTAGGTTTGCCATCCATTTTTCACAATGCTGCAGGGGTTCCTGTGGTGGCTTTAAAATAACTATGGCACCCCTGTGAGTTTGCTACAGCACCCTGGCACACAGTTTGGGAACCAGAGGCTTGGTTCGATAATCAGGGAATTAGAGTATTGAACTTCGTGGCCTGAAGGTGGGAGCTATGGTGGGCTGTGCTGAGGCTTTGGCTTGAGTCTGGAGCTATCATTTAGTGGTTTTGCAGAAAGTCCCCAGGTTCAGTCCCTGAAATCTCCAGAAAAGACCTTGGAGATCTGCTCTCAGTGCATGTAGACAATGCAGAACGAGTTGATTTGAGTTGGTACAGGGTAGCTTTGTCTGTTCATATACCTTTAGAGCCCACTTTAACCACAGAAGGAAATAAGACATCACCCCCTCTGATCTGCAGGCCTTGGAACAACTCTGGATTGGCTAAACCTGATAGCCTAGCCCTTTTGCCTGGTCATCAAAGCAATGCCTGCCCCACACTGCAGGTCTCCCGGCTGCAGCTCAAATTTCTATTTCCAGCAACAGAATGAATAAGAGAATGTACTATCCATGCCTGGTTTTAAATTCAGTCTCTCCTGTCCTGGCCCTGATCCCTACTTCCAGAGCGCTTGTGAAGATTGGGAAAATGAGATTCTCTTGCCCTGATCTCCTTTGAAGTAGAACTCCTGGAGGAAAATATAAGCATGGTTAAAAATAAGCAACTGTATTGTGCTCATGACTCTCTCCCTCTCCCTTTTTCTCTTTCTTAGAAACATGTCAGGTCCTACAACTTCCTCATATTTTTGCCATTCAGTGTAGCTGGCTTTGTTTTTATCCTCAAAGTTGTCCCTGAAACGAAGAGAAAGACCATTCTAGATATTCGGAAGCACTTAGAAATATATTTGGCCACGAGGTACCTGGAGAAGCAACCGACAGCAAAAAAAAAATCAGAGAGGCACGTCAGCAGGAGGCTTCCTAGCCGAATCTACGGGTCACTTCCACATGCTTGGCAACCCAGACGTTCGGGGATGTCATGATGTCGCCATCGAACGTTCGGCCCTTTTAAAGAAAAAGGTTGCCAACCCTGCACTAGGTGATCCTGGATTCAGAGCCAGGATAGCAAGGCCCGAAGGAGGGTTCAGGCAGGTGTCTCCTCTAAGTTAGATGCTCTGCACAGGGGAGTGGACAGTAAATAGACTGGGACCATTGCAACTGGCCAATTTCTGTTCAGATAGTCAATAAACATGACCCTTCTGGTTTTTCCAAGCCTGTATTACTTATTGTGGGGGGTTAATAGAAAGAAATTAAAGTGTAGTGTTGCGATGGATGACCTTCTGTATAATAAAAGGAGAACTGTTGAAGGTACAGACAGCGAAAGTTCAGTTTGGGTGGGACTTTTGAGATGTTTCCCAGAAACTCTACAAGATATGCAGATCCTGAACTGTTTTCCAAATAAAAGAGACTAAAATTATAGGCTGCTGCTCTAAATTCTTATTTGCACTCAGGTAAGAGAACCTAAATTTGTGCCCATGAGGGTATCGGGTTAAAATTTTCATCTATCAAAATTGAAGCAAAGGGCGGTGTTTCTCAAACTGTGGGTCAGGACCCACTAGATGGGTTACTAGTCAATGCCATCTGGGTCCCCATTCATTTCAACATTTTATTTTTAATATATCAGACTTGATGCTCTCATGGTATGTGACTGCATTTGGGGAAATGTGGCAAATCTGTACTTACAGCAGGTTACTATGCATATTCTTTTAACAATAATAGTAAATGATAGTAAATGGGGCTTACTCCTGGGTACATGAAGACCTGTACTTTTAACAAGCTACTATGTATATTAACAATGATAGTAAATAGGACTTACTACTGGGTAAGTGTGGGTAGGATTGCAGCCTCGGATTGTTAAAAATATTTCTGCTTGATGATGTCACTTCTGGTCATGACATCACTTCTGGTGGGTCCTGACTGATTCTCATTCTAGAAAGTGGGTCCCGGCGCAAAAACTTTGAGAACCACTGGCATAGGGGAATTTCCTTGGCAAAAGATATCTTCTATTATTTATGCCTGATTACTAATAGGTCTAATATTCAGATCAATAAACCAGATCACAGGTTTAATAATAGAGCTGTTCCATCTATCATTGGAATTCCATATTAAATTGTTTTATTAAGAACTTCAAAGAGTTCTTAATAAAGGTTTGCTCTAATCAGGACTCTCATGAACAGTTCTGGAAGGTGCCCATGTCCAGAAACAACCAGAAACACACCCCGATGAAGGCAGCAATCCAACAGCTGATGGACATCAGAGTAATATGGCTGGTCCCATGAACGCACTGGCAATCCATCTCTTTTTCTGGTACCCCCCAAAAGATCCAGGACGTGCATGCACAGAGCTGGCACAACATGCAGAAGCCAGTGGTGTGTCCAGAGGAGTATGGTTTTGTGGTCAACAGGGAGAAGATCCTCATACCTGTACAGGTGTTAGAGGGCCTCTACATAGACACAAAGAGTTTTCAGAGCTCAGTGTCAGAGCACAAGGTCAGACAAGCACAAGTGTCAGACAGCACAAGGTCCTGCATTTGCTACGGTTATTGGCAGTCTAATGGTTATATTTGGGGAGGGGGGATTTCAGAGTTATCCAAAAATAAAAATTGCTCAAAGTGGTGTTATGTGTTTTTATTCCAAATTAACATTTTAATCATTTTAAAACATTTTTATCAAGTGTATTCACTGTCATATAGATAGTGTATATGTGTTTTATGTCCACGGCTGGCAGCAAACATAGCTACAGGCATAAAACACATAAAACACTCCCTCCCCCAAAGAGCGCAATGATATAGGGCCCAATCCTATCCAATTTTCTGGCACCAGTGCAGCCTCAATGCAGCCCCAAGGTAAGGGAATAAATGTTCCCGTACCTTAAGGAGGCCTCTGTGACTGCTGCCCTACCACAAGATGCAGTGCATGCCCCATTGGCCCAGCAGCACTGGTGCTGGAAAATTGGATAGGATTGGACCCATAGTCAACTACTTGAATTAAACTTACAGGAGCCATTTAAGATTTGCAGGCCACTTGAATGAACAAACTATAATGAACCCAAAGCTGCCAAACATAGAGAAGATACTTAAGAAAACATTAAAACATTGAGAAGATAGCAATTTAAACCAACAGGATTGAATATAGCAGTGTTTCTCAAACTGTGGGTTCAAAACCCACTAGGCGGGTCATGAGCCACTTTCAGGTGGGTCCCCATTCGTTTCAATGTGTATTTTATTTTTAATACATTAGACTTGAGGCTACAATGGTATGTAACTACATTTGGTATGTAATTACATGGTATGTAACTACATTTGGGGAAATGTTACAGACCTGTATTTTTAACAGGCTACTTATGTAGTTGGCAACCTTCAGTCTCGAAAGACTATGGTATTGCGCTCTGAATGGTGGTTCTGGAACAGCGTCTAGTGTGACAATCCCTTCCACACTGGGAGCAAGTGCAGTCTGTCCCTGGTCTGTCTCCCTGGCTATGGGCCTTCCTTCTTTGCCTCTTAGCCTCAGTCTGTTGGCCAAGTGTCTCTTCAAACTGGGAAAGGCCATGCTGCACAGCCTGCCTCTGAACAGGCCGCTCAGAGGCCAGGGTTTCCCACCTGTTGAGGTCCACTCCTAAGGCCTTCAGATCTCTCTTGCATATGTCCTTGTATCATGGCTGTGGTCTACCTGTAGGATGCTCTCCTTGCATGAGTTCTCTATAGAGATCCTTTGGGATCCGCAGTTTGAGCCAGGAGATACTCATGCAACCTTAGTTGTTAGGGTGGTTTGTAAGCCACTTCGAGCCCTGGAAAAGAGGCCCATAGAGCAGAGTTTCAACCTTGGGATTGAGAACCCAATGGGGTTACAAAGCTTCAGTCTGCTGAACTTTGCTGCAAGCAGCTTGGAGGACCTGCAGGTTGCGCTCACTGGAACAGGCCTTGTATGCTGCTTGAGCTCTCCTCTTCTCCTCAATGACTGGTGTCAACTCCTCAGAGTAGGCTTCAAACCAGTCGGCCGCCTTGTTGGTCTTCTTGCCAAATATGGACAAGGTGGTGTTGTAAATGGCATTCTTGAAATGTTCCCATCTGTTGAATGCGTTTGCGTCGGCCGGGCCTGGAAGAGATTCCTCAAGCGCTCGTGCAACTTCCTCCACTTTTCTCTGATCCCGGGTCTTGCTGGTATCAATGCAAGGTCTTCCTTCCTTCTTCGTGTGGAACAGTCACTTTGTTCGTAGTTTCACTCGCTGCACACCAGGGAGTGGTCAGTGTCACAGGCAGCACCCTGATAACTGCATGTGATCATGATGCTGGGAAGGCTGGAGCATCTGGTGAGAATCAAGTCGAGCTGGTGCCAGTGCTTTGATCTTGGGTGTCTCCAAGAGACTCTATGTTGGAGCTTCGTGTTGAAGAACATGCTGCTGAAACAGAGACTGTGATGACAGCAAAACGCTAGCAGGCGTTGGCCATTTTCATTCATCTTCCCAGTGCCAAACTGACCTACGCAAGTGGGCCACGAACTGTTATCAGCACCAACTCTAGCATTGAAATAGCCGAGGATGAACAATGGCTCTTACGGGGATCTTCTTGATAGCGGTGGCCAGATCATTGTAGAATTTGTCTTTGGCTTCTGCTGGAGACGACAGAGTCAGTGTATATGCACTGATGAAAGTGACAACCCTTTAACCTCATCCCTTCTCCCACTCTGCAATCCTCCATTATCCTCACACCTTCTCTCCCTCTGCAATCCTCCCTTACACTCATCCCTTCTCTCCCTCTGCAATCCCCCATTTCCCTCATCCGTTCTCTCCCTTTGCAAACCCCCATTTCCCTCATCCCTTCTCTCGCTCTGCAATCCCCCATTTCCCTCATCCCTTCTCTCCCTCTGCAATCCCCCATTACCCTCATCCCTTCACTCCCTCTGCAATCCCCCATTTCCCTCCTCCCTTCTCTCCCTCTGCAATCCCCCATTTCCCTCCTCCCTTCTCTCCCTCTGCAATCCCCCATTTCCCTCCTCCCTTCTCTCCCTCTGCAATCCCCCATTTCCCTCCTCCCTTCTCTCCCTCTGCAATCCCCCATTTCCCTCCTCCCTTCTCTCCCTCTGCAATCCCCCATTTCCCTCCTCCCTTCTCTCCCTCTGCAATCCCCCATTTCCCTCCTCCCTTCTCTCCCTCTGCAATCCCCCATTTCCCTCCTCCCTTCTCTCCCTCTGCAATCCCCCATTTCCCTCCTCCCTTCTCTCCCTCTGCAATCCCCCATTTCCCTCCTCCCTTCTCTCCCTCTGCAATCCCCCATTTCCCTCCTCCCTTCTCTCCCTCTGCAATCCCCCATTTCCCTCCTCCCTTCTCTCCCTCTGCAATCCCCCATTTCCCTCCTCCCTTCTCTCCCTCTGCAATCCCCCCATTTCCCTCCTCCCTTCTCTCCCTCTGCAATCCCCCCTTTTCCCTCCTCCCTTCTCTCCCTCTGCAATCCCCCCTTTTCCTCCTCCCTTCTCTCCCTCTGCAATCCCCCCTTTTCCTCCTCTCCCTCTGCAATCCCCCCTTTCCCTCCTCCCTTCTCTCCCTCTGCAATCCCCCCTTTCCCTCCTCCCTTCTCTCCCTCTGCAATCCCCCCTTTCCCTCATCCCTTCTCTCCCTCTGCAATCCCCCATTACCCTCATCCCTTCACTCCCTCTGCAATCCCCCATTACCCTCCTCCCTTCTCTCCCTCTGCAATCCCCCATTACCCTCCTCCCTTCTCTCCCTCTGCAATCCACCATTACCCTCATCCCATCTCTCCCTCTGCAATCCCCCATTTCCCTCATCCCTTCTCTCCCTCTGCAATCCCCCATTTCCCTCATCCCTTCTCTCCCTCTGCAATCCCCCATTACCCTCATCCCTTCACTCCCTCTGCAATCCCCTTTCCCTCCTCCCTTCTCTCCCTCTGCAATCCCCCCTTTCCCTCATCCCTTCTCTCCCTCTGCAATCCCCCATTACCCTCATCCCTTCACTCCCTCTGCAATCCCCCATTACCCTCCTCCCTTCTCTCCCTCTGCAATCCCCCATTACCCTCCTCCCTTCTCTCCCTCTGCAATCCCCCCTTTTCCTCCTCTCCCTCTGCAATCCCCCCTTTCCCTCCTCCCTTCTCTCCCTCTGCAATCCCCCCTTTCCCTCCTCCCTTCTCTCCCTCTGCAATCCCCCCTTTCCCTCATCCCTTCTCTCCCTCTGCAATCCCCCATTACCCTCATCCCTTCACTCCCTCTGCAATCCCCCATTTCCCTCCTCCCTTCTCTCCCTCTGCAATCCCCCATTACCCTCCTCCCTTCTCTCCCTCTGCAATCCACCATTACCCTCATCCCATCTCTCCCTCTGCAATCCCCCATTTCCCTCATCCCTTCTCTCCCTCTGCAATCCCCCATTTCCCTCATCCCTTCTCTCCCTCTGCAATCCCCCATTTCCCTCATCCCTTCTCTCCCTCTGCAATCCACCATTACCCTCATCCCATCTCTCCCTCTGCAATCCCCCATTTCCCTCATCCCTTCTCTCCCTCTGCAATCCCCCATTTCCCTCCTCCCTTCTCTCCCTCTGCAATCCCCCATTTCCCTCCTCCCTTCTCTCCCTCTGCAATCCCCCATTTCCCTCCTCCCTTCTCTCCCTCTGCAATCCCCCATTTCCCTCCTCCCTTCTCTCCCTCTGCAATCCCCCATTTCCCTCCTCCCTTCTCTCCCTCTGCAATCCCCCCATTTCCCTCCTCCCTTCTCTCCCTCTGCAATCCCCCCTTTTCCCTCCTCCCTTCTCTCCCTCTGCAATCCCCCCTTTTCCTCCTCCCTTCTCTCCCTCTGCAATCCCCCCTTTTCCTCCTCTCCCTCTGCAATCCCCCCTTTCCCTCCTCCCTTCTCTCCCTCTGCAATCCCCCCTTTCCCTCCTCCCTTCTCTCCCTCTGCAATCCCCCCTTTCCCTCATCCCTTCTCTCCCTCTGCAATCCCCCATTACCCTCATCCCTTCACTCCCTCTGCAATCCCCCATTACCCTCCTCCCTTCTCTCCCTCTGCAATCCCCCATTACCCTCCTCCCTTCTCTCCCTCTGCAATCCACCATTACCCTCATCCCATCTCTCCCTCTGCAATCCCCCATTTCCCTCATCCCTTCTCTCCCTCTGCAATCCCCCATTTCCCTCATCCCTTCTCTCCCTCTGCAATCCCCCATTACCCTCATCCCTTCACTCCCTCTGCAATCCCCCCTTTCCCTCCTCCCTTCTCTCCCTCTGCAATCCCCCCTTTCCCTCATCCCTTCTCTCCCTCTGCAATCCCCCATTACCCTCATCCCTTCACTCCCTCTGCAATCCCCCATTACCCTCCTCCCTTCTCTCCCTCTGCAATCCCCCATTACCCTCATCCCATCTCTCCCTCTGCAATCCCCCATTTCCCTCATCCCTTCTCTCCCTCTGCAATCCCCCATTTCCCTCATCCCTTCTCTCCCTCTGCAATCCCCCATTACCCTCATCCCTTCTCTCCCTCTGCAATCCACCATTACCCTCATCCCATCTCTCCCTCTGCAATCCCCCATTTCCCTCATCCCTTCTCTCCCTCTGCAATCCCCCATTTCCCTCCTCCCTTCTCTCCCTCTGCAATCCCCCATTACCCTCCTCCCTTCTCTCCCTCTGCAATCCACCATTACCCTCATCCCATCTCTCCCTCTGCAATCCCCCATTTCCCTCATCCCTTCTCTCCCTCTGCAATCCCCCATTTCCCTCATCCCTTCTCTCCCTCTGCAATCCCCCATTTCCCTCATCCCTTCTCTCCCTCTGCAATCCACCATTACCCTCATCCCATCTCTCCCTCTGCAATCCCCCATTTCCCTCATCCCTTCTCTCCCTCTGCAATCCCCCATTTCCCTCCTCCCTTCTCTCCCTCTGCAATCCCCCATTTCCCTCCTCCCTTCTCTCCCTCTGCAATCCCCCATTTCCCTCCTCCCTTCTCTCCCTCTGCAATCCCCCATTTCCCTCCTCCCTTCTCTCCCTCTGCAATCCCCCATTTCCCTCCTCCCTTCTCTCCCTCTGCAATCCCCCATTTCCCTCCTCCCTTCTCTCCCTCTGCAATCCCCCATTTCCCTCCTCCCTTCTCTCCCTCTGCAATCCCCATTTCCCTCCTCCCTTCTCTCCCTCTGCAATCCCCCATTTCCCTCCTCCCTTCTCTCCCTCTGCAATCCCCCATTTCCCTCCTCCCTTCTCTCCCTCTGCAATCCCCCATTTCCCTCCTCCCTTCTCTCCCTCTGCAATCCCCCATTTCCCTCCTCCCTTCTCTCCCTCTGCAATCCCCCATTTCCCTCCTCCCTTCTCTCCCTCTGCAATCCCCCATTTCCCTCCTCCCTTCTCTCCCTCTGCAATCCCCCCATTTCCCTCCTCCCTTCTCTCCCTCTGCAATCCCCCATTTCCCTCCTCCCTTCTCTCCCTCTGCAATCCCCCATTTCCCTCCTCCCTTCTCTCCCTCTGCAATCCCCCATTTCCCTCCTCCCTTCTCTCCCTCTGCAATCCCCCATTTCCCTCCTCCCTTCTCTCCCTCTGCAATCCCCCATTTCCCTCCTCCCTTCTCTCCCTCTGCAATCCCCCATTTCCCTCCTCCCTTCTCTCCCTCTGCAATCCCCCCATTTCCCTCCTCCCTTCTCTCCCTCTGCAATCCCCCCTTTTCCCTCCTCCCTTCTCTCCCTCTGCAATCCCCCCTTTTCCTCCTCCCTTCTCTCCCTCTGCAATCCCCCCTTTTCCTCCTCTCCCTCTGCAATCCCCCCTTTCCCTCCTCCCTTCTCTCCCTCTGCAATCCCCCCTTTCCCTCCTCCCTTCTCTCCCTCTGCAATCTCCCATTTCCCTCCTCCCTTCTCTCCCTCTGCAATCCCCCATTTCCCTCCTCCCTTCTCTCCCTCTGCAATCCCCCCATTTCCCTCCTCCCTTCTCTCCCTCTGCAATCCCCCCATTTCCCTCCTCCCTTCTCTCCCTCTGCAATCTCCCATTTCCCTCCTCCCTTCTCTCCCTCTGCAATCCCCCATTTCCCTCCTCCCTTCTCTCCCTCTGCAATCCCCCCATTTCCCTCCTCCCTTCTCTCCCTCTGCAATCTCCCATTTCCCTCCTCCCTTCTCTCCCTCTGCAATCCCCCCATTTCCCTCCTCCCTCCTCTCCCTCTGCAATCCCCCCATTTCCCTCCACCCTCCTCTCCCTCTGCAATCCCCCCATTTCCCTCCACCCTCCTCTCCCTCTGCAATCCCCCCATTACCCTCCTCCCTTCTCTCCCTCTGCAATCCCCCCATTTCCCTCCTCCCTCCTCTCCCTCTGCAATCCCCCCATTTCCCTCCACCCTTCTCTCCCTCTGCAATCCCCATTACCCTCCTCCCTCCTCTCCCTCTGCAATCCCCCCATTTCCCTCCTCCCTCCTCTCCCTCTGCAATCCCCCCATTTCCCTCCTCCCTCCTCTCCCTCTGCAATCCCCCATTTCCCTCCTCTCCCTCTGCAATCCCCCCATTTCCCTCCACCCTCCTCTCCCTCTGCAATCCCCCCATTTCCCTCCACCCTCCTCTCCCTCTGCAATCCCCCCATTTCCCTCCTCCCTTCTCTCCCTCTGCAATCCCCACATTTCCCTCCACCCTTCTCTCCCTCTGCAATCCCCATTACCCTCCTCCCTTCTCTCCCTCTGCAATCCCCCATTTTCCTCATCCCTTCTCAATCCTCCCTCTGCAATCCTCCATTGGGGATGATGCAGGAGTGGAAGGGCAGAAAGGGAGATTGTGGGGGATGGTGGACTACAGGGTGAGAGAGGAGGGTTGTGGGTAATGGGGAATTGCAGAGGGAGGAGGATAATGGAGGATTGCAGGGGGAGGGGGAGAGAGGGGGTGTTATCAAAGTGTTATATAATATCTATTTACTGAATTTAAAAAACTGAGGAAAATGGATGCTCAGTATGGCTGGGAGAACATTAAGAGAAAGAAGAATTTTTCAGTAATTTTAATTTCTTACACTATACGTAGTTGGGCAGAGGGAAGCAGCTAGGATAATAGATTATTTATTATCATCATGTTTAGATTAGAGAGCCAAGAGGGCATGTCATACATTTGACACTGGAATCATATATGTACTTTAGAATTTCATGAAATAAATGGGAAACAGATACCCCCTCCCACCCCAAAAAAGTCAGAGCATTCCACTGGATCAGAATGAAAACTGCGATCAACACAATGTCCACAAGCACAGGAGAAGATTAAGACAGCACTTTCTACCCTTGCGTTTTATTAAAATTCATGTCTAATTACAATTTGTTTCCATTGAAGGAATAAAGTGCTAAATTTTCCCCATAATCAGGAGTTGTAAATATCAACAGCCCCTGGTAGAATAAGAGAATCCTTGTTTATATCTCTTTCTTTTTAAAACGGAGGATTAAATAGATGTCACCAGTGGCCACCAAGTTTCTCCATATCTCCCCCGTTGACATCACACAAAAGAAACATACAATATGACATCATCACATTCCGCCCTCCCCTTTAAGTGGTAGCAAACTTAAAGTTGCTGTGCCTAGTGGCTTTCTCTCTCTTTTTCTTTATTGCTTCTGGCTTCTCATTCAGGTACTTCTGAGGCAATAATGTTTCCAAGAGCTTCCTAATATCCAGAAAAGTCTTTCTCTTTGTTTCTGGGACAACCTTGAGGATATATAAAAAGCCAGCCGCGCAGAATGGCAGGAATATGAGGAAGCTGTAGGTTCTGATATATTTCTAGAGATGGAAACAAAATGGCGGGGGGGGGGGGAGAGAAACAGACATGAGCATAATATAGTAGCTTATTTTTAATCATGCTTTTATTTTCCTCCAGGAATTCTGTTTCCAAGGAGACAGGGCAGGGGTATCTCTTTTTTTCAGTCTTTACAAGCACCCAGGAATGTAGGGATCTGGATCAGGCCAGGAGAGGCTGAACACAAAAACAGGCCCGGATTGCATATTCCAGATTGCAATTCTGCTGGAATTGTCTTATGCTGGAAGTAGAAATTTGAGCTGCAGCCTGGAGTTCTGCAGTATGGGAGACGAGAGCTGTCTAGGATACCATTATAAAACAACAGCTCCAGCCTCAAGCCAAAGCCTCTCCAGTGCAGCCGACCATAGCCCCCACCCGCAGGCCATGAGGTTTTGAGTTCAAGAGATGAATTTCCTCATTACCAGGCTAAGCCTGCAGTTCCCAAACTGTGTGCCACAGTGATCTCATTGGGGCAATGCGATATATTTTAAAGGTACCACAGGAACTGCCAGGTGTGCTGTAAACAAACATACTAAGGGTGCAGTGAGCCAGAGACCCTGGGGAACCACTGGGCATAGCAGAAAGACAAACTTTTTAATCTGAAAAACAAACTTGCTCAAGGGTGTAGTAAGCATCTTTGGAGTTGACATTCAGCTGATATCCCTAAAAATTCAGCTCAAAGTGCTATCTTATTATAATTAACCAATCACCCTTAGGATATAGCTTCATTTGTCATTTTTAGGGAAAAAGTAGAATTTGGGAGGGCTGGGCTTGGTTTACTGATTCAGACCATTCAAATCCACCCAACCACACTTTTCTGCAAAATCACTCACCTCTGTCAAAACAAATGCGAAACCAACAGCAAAGATTAAGAACCACTGAAAAAATCCCACAACTAAAAAGGCTGAAGCCCGAGAGGACTGCAGGAACAGCTCTAATAACATCAGGTGCGGAATGCAATCTGTTACGAGAGAAAGGCTTGCAACAATTAATACCATTTTAATTATCAGGCAGCCCAATTCTCTCCTGCACTGGAGGCAGGCTGGCTAGCCTGTGCTGCATCCAATGCAGGGATGGGAGTGGCTAAATTGCTGGCCCAAGAGGGGGTTAGGATATGGCCTAAGTGCTGGGGGCTAGTCCCACCTGCCTCTTGGGCTTGGTCTGCCTGCCAATCAGCCCACCCTGCTTGCTCTCCCTTGTCCCGAAACACCCCTACTGCACCCTCCTTCTGCCCTCTCCAACCCTAAATGCTGGCTTCCTTAGGCCTGGGCAAACACACCTTTCACCGAGTTGGATCAGCTGCCAGGAAGCCAGCACAAGTCATTGTACCTACCCGGCTCCCGAGTGCACATTTGGGACAGTCCTGGGCCAGTGTAAAGGACTTAATCCAGCCCAAATTCCTTTTAGGATTGAGCTCTACCAATTTATCTATCCCAGTTATCCCTCCCTCCACTGGAGTTCAGTGCATCCATCATCTTACTTGGCCCAAGGACAATTCCAATTACGAAGATGAAGAGGAGAAAACTGCTAACATAAGCCATCCATGGCATGATAACCTGTTGGAGAAAGTTGATCATGCTTCAGATAATGCACGAATGAAGTCACCAGGCGCCTCTTATCTTAAGGAATGTCCCTTCTTTGCCACTGGCACGCCTTCAACCACAGCAGGACTGGCCCACAGAATGCAACAAATGCCAGTGAACAGCAAGAGCTGAGCCCACATCAGAAATATGTGGGGTCAGTTTTGCGGGAAAAATCTGTCAAAGGTGATCTACACCTTTGGCCATTTTGCTTCACCCAAGTAAATTTTAAGGGTCAAACTAACTTTTTTTCCTTGTGTATATGTCTGCAAATGATCCAAAAGCAAGGCCACCCCACGTTTCTAAATACAGCTGGTCTTTGCCATTGCTGAGTGGTATATAAATCCGCTTAATGATCGGAGTAGTTTGAATCCACTACCACCATCCCAGGCTATAGAGATCAGGCAAAGGACGGCGGACTGGAAAGAGCTCAGGGCAGTGTACCCAGCTGCTCCCCTCTTTTTGTCCTCACAACAACACGCCTTGCTTCCTGCTTTCTCTTTACTGGACCAACAACTGAACAAAGAAGCAGGCTTATGACTAAGAGAATGGTGCCAAGGGCATCCCTCTATGTGAAACTTAGCTCAGAATTACAAGCTACCCAAGTGATTGGAGTACTTCAAGGACCACCTTTTCTCATATGAACCCATTCATCCAATGTCCTCTTCTTCAGAGCCTCTACTCTGTAGGTAAGCAGCTGAGCAGTTATGAGGGGGAAGCCTCCTTGGTCATGTCACCATGACTCAAACCAGGAATGTTCTATCTTTTTAAGGTTAATTAATTAATTAACAGTATTTATATCTTTTTATAAGTTGGGCAATCTTTTTAAGGTTGGGCAAATATTTTTTTTTGTCTAGGCAATTCAAAATGCCATGACATGAACGTAAACTATAATACAGTGGTTCACACACATTTAGCACCGGGACCCACTTTTTAGAATGAGAATCTGTCAGGACTCACTGGAAGTGATGTCATAACTGGAAATGACATCATGAAGCAGAAACATTTTTAATAATCCAAGGTTGCAATACCTGTGCTTACCCAGGATTAAGTCCCGTTTACTAGCATTGTTAAAAGAATATACATAGTAGCTTGTTAAAAGTACAGGTCTGTAACATTTCCCCAAATGCAGTCACATACCAGGGTAGCATCAAGTCTAATAAATTAAAAATAAAATATTGAAATGAATGGGGACCCACCTGAAATTGACTCGTGACCCATCTAGTGGGTCCCGACCCATGGTTTGAGAAACACTGCTATGATAATCTTCTACTCTGAAGGGTTTTACTAAATACATAAAACAGGTGAAAACTGTAACCAGTGGCTTTAATATTCCCCCCACCCACAGTTCCAATCCCAATCATGGCCCCCACAAACATGGGGGGGGGGGACTGCAACAAGGGTAAACTACTAAAGCCCTCCTAACACCCCTCCCAAATTTTCAGTACATTTTGTTCTCCCTCATCCACAATTTTTAAAAAAGTAAACCCAAAAACTGAAGGTTAGCTCCCGTTTTCAGGTTGAAGTCTTATTGGACCCTGTTGTTTTCAGTCTCTCCGGTTTCGTGCTGCTGTTTTTCATATTGTAATGTTGACACCACCACCTTGGAAATCCTGGCACAAGACCGATCGACATGGCGCACGCTGATCCACCAAGGCTGTCAGACATCTGAAGCCAGAAGGACAGCCACAGCACAAGAGAAATGCCACAGCTCTGTACTTTTCACAGGCTACTATGTACATATATGCTTTTAACAAAGGTAGTCAATGGAGCTTACTCCTGGGTAAGTGTGGGTAGGATTGCAGCCTAGGATTGTCAAAAATTTTCCTGCTCGATGATGTCACTTCCGGTCATGAGATCACTTCTGGTGGGTCCTGAGAGATTCTCATTCTAAAAAAGTGGGTCCCAGTGTTAAACATCTGAGAACCACTGCTTTACACCATAACATACACTATAAATAAAATACTGTTCATATTATATTTATTGTTTCAATGTTGATTGCATGCTGCCCTGGAAAACTTTCAAATAAACAAGCAACACTGCACTCCTGCTGCAAGTTTGGTGCCACAGACCTGAAGTTCAAGGGTCATGGTTAGCAGAACACAGGAGATGGTACAGATGCCAAGACCACTAAGAAGCAGAGGCCTCCGTCCCCAGGAATCCATTTTATAAACCTGGCAAAACAGAGGCAGAGAGGGAGAGAAAGCCATCAGGAGGCAGCTAAGTATAGTGGCCAATGTGTCCCAGCTGGGCTCAGATCACTGGCTGATTGTGAAGCTCACTGGTTGACATCGGGTCAATGACTGCCTCTTAGCTCGCACACAAAATAGAAGAGTAATGTGGAAGGGAGTCATATATACTGCCCTAAACTCCAGGGGCAGATCATGTGGTCAATTCAAGTTAGAGTTAGACCGCAGAAATATAGAGCGTCTGGCCTCAGACTCACCAGGATCCAGTGCCCTCCCCAGACAGCCGAACTGGACTCCTATGGCGGCTGGTGTGGGCCCATGAGGATGCAAGAGACCTGGCACAGTGCCCAAAAGGGTCCTGAGAAGGGCAGCTTGCAGGCAACTGGAAAGGGGCCTCACCATGGGAGAAGAGTGGGATGGCTTATGGGGCCTGTGAGGACAGCCCAGGATAGAAGAACAGAGCCTGGACTGAGTGGAGTGGCTGGTTGGTCCCAAGCAGGGCGAACCACTGTATACCTGAAAAGAGCTGCCTACCCTCTAGCCAACAGGTGGGAGGGCAGGCTCAGCTGGGAAGCTGACTGACCAGCCCAGTTGGAGGCGGACCAGGCTCCCCATGGAACCTCTGAGACTCATTTTCTGTAGGCGGTTCCCTGGTGGGTAGGAAGAGCCAGGAGCAAGGTGAATGCTTATATAGGGCCAGAAGGATCCCTTTCGGTCCTCTCAGCTCTCAGGCTGAAAGGCTGCAGTTTTTCATCAGTGTCAGGACAGCACGGCAGACCAGCCAACCCACCCCCTCCAAGCTGCCACAGTGGCACGGGAGGTGAAGAAACTGAGAGCAGCTGTGGGAGGCCCTAGTTGCAGGTGGACTAGACGTCCTCTTTTTCCAGCTCATGTCCTCTTTTCTAGCCTCATGACCTGAAAAGGAACTGAAATGTCCTCCTTTTCCCTGTGAGCAGGCAGTGCATAGCCTTATTGTATTTAATAAATAATATATTACATATGTGTAAGATATTAAATTTAAAACTAAGTAATATAGTGTTTAAATTAACAGCATGAAATCAATATACGAGTGTTTTTTAGCTCTTATTTTGTCATGTCCTACATTTTTCTTGGATGTCCTACATTTTGGGGCGCCTTATCCTCTTGCAGTTATTTTTCATTTGGCCGTTCCTCCAAAGGGCTCAGGATGGTGGACGCGGCTGTTGTCCTCACAACACATTTTGTCCTGTGAGGTAGGTGAGGCTGAGAGAAAGTGACTGGCCTTTAGTCACCCAGGAAGCTTCATGCCTGAGGGGGGATTTGAACCTGGATCTTCCAGGTCTAAGCCTGCCTCCCAAACCACTACACCACCCTGGCTCTCCGTTCTGGTCACCCTGCCTAGTTGGGGACTTCTATCTGAACTGGAATAAAATGATTTCCATGCAGATTTCTTTCTAACAAAGTTATGACCTAAGGAAGAGGGTACAGACTTAAAGGAAGAGAGAGGTGGGAGAGGCTTACTGATAATCCATGTCCAAAAAGGCTGCAGAAAGTTAACAATGCACTGCTGTATCTAAGATTATTCTTCTCTACCTTCATACTTCGGAAAACTTTCTCTGCATAATAATATGCCTGAAATCAAATCATAGTAATCAAATGTCAGAGATGCAATTTGGTACTGGTCACCCAGGATTCTGAGGACATGCCAGCTGCCTTTGATGGAGAAAAGTTTCATTTCCTAGAAGATAGTCCTTTACTATCGTTTTGTTATCCTCAATTCCCCAGTGCCAAACTTTTTGGTATCAGAATATATATGAGAGATGCCACCTTACATTTTCCCAAGTTAGTCCCACAAGTTTGAAGAACGTGGGGGGAGGAGTTTGGCCAAGGTCAGACACCTCATTTCCTCTTCTGCCTTAAGGCCTGCTGACACAATCAGTGATGCTCACAGAACCATCCTTGAGTCCACCTCCACCTGCAACCTGGTTACAACCTGAAGAAATGACTCCTAAGGGGAAAGCAAGCTGTAGGAGTCACAGTTCTCCATAACCAGGAATTAGGAAAGCCCAAAGAGTCAACAGCCCCTGGTAAGATCCAAGATTCTCAATTCACTTCTCTTCCATTGCAGGAATGTGACTGCCCCATGTCCATGTCCTCACTGCAAGGCATCTCCTTATTAATGTCAAGGGGGAAAAAACACACAAACACACACACATGAATTGAAAGGGGGGAATGCAAAGATGGCTTGTAACCCATAATGGATTTTTCCTCCAGAAACTTGTCCAATCCCCTTTTAAAGGCATCTAGGCCAGATGCCGTCATCACATGCTGTGGCAAAGAGTTCCACAGACCAACCACACGCTGAGTAAAGAAATATTTTCTTTTGTCTATTCTAACTCTCCCAACACTCAATTTTAGTGGATGTCCCCTGGTTCTGGTGTTATGTGAGAGTGAAAAGAGCATCTCTCTATCCACTTTATCCTTCCCCTGCATAATTTTGTTTGTCTCAAGCATATCCCCCCTCAGGCGCCTCTTTTGTAGGCTGAAGAGGCCCAAGCACTGTATCCTTTCCTCATAAGGAAGGTGCAACCTCCTGATTTTAGAAATAGGCTATGCCAGATGCAAGGGAGGACACCAGGATGCAGGTCTCTTGTTATCTGGTGTGCTCCCAGGGGCATTTGGTGGGCCTCTGTGAGATACAGGAAGCTGGACTAGATGGGCCTATGGCCTGATCCAGTGGGGCTGTTCTTATGTTTATGTCATGTCATAAACTCAATGTTGATTTGACTCAATGTTACTAGGGAAATAAATGGGGGCATCTCAGGTCATCTACCTAAAGCAGGAATGGGCTTAGCTGCCCTGCAGTGCAATCCTATCCACACATACTTGGGAGTAAGCCCCATTACTAAAGGACTTACTTCTGAGTAGACATGCATAGGTTTGGGCTCCTGGCAGATTAACACAATGAAATCCCACAATCTGAGTATGGGTGCAGTGGTCCATACTACTAGGTGATGCCAAACTCACTCTACAGTCTGACTGAGAGCACTGGATACTTCTCACCAGCCTCTGGTTCTGGTCAGATGCATTATCTTCCAATGCACAAAGGCTGCACTCCCTAGCGACAGATACACAGTGACTTATGGATGATCCAAGATGGCCTGCAAACATTTGCACATGAAAATACCCTCCATTTCCATATCTGTACACATTTTTGTTAGTTCAACCTTCCCAACAACTCTAGTGATATCATCTTACTGCAGTGATGCCAGAGAACTGCTGGGTCATGAACAAGGTGATCACACAGATAAGTTGCCACCGCAGGTGTGGGGAGCACAACAGCTTAAGGATGGTCATCTCCTTTTCTTCCTGCTCATAGAGATCCTCCTGACGGAGCTCTTCGATCTCATCCTCCACATCATCCTGACCTCTAAGCTTCTGCAAGGCTGGATGGGATATAAGGAAGAAAGGAATTGAAGGAGATCCAGGGTTTGGAGGGCCCCCGCCAAAACCAACCTCACTTACCTGGAACAGGTGGGAAGCACATACAGAGAATTCTCACTGACTGAGACCTTTACACAGAAGGGAACACGGTGGCCTTGAACAGGTGGTGGGACTTCCACTGGCCTCAGTCGGTCCAAAGTTCCCACTCTCTGGATCCAGTCCCAAGTTGGATGCTAGAGGTCAGTCCCTACATTACAGGCCAGGCCCAGTAGTGTCTCTATGTATCCTATCTACCTATAGATTTGCCATCCTATACACACTTCCTTGGGAGTAAGTCCCATTATTTTAATATACCTAACTTTTTAGTAGACTTGCATAGGATTGCTCTATAGAAATGTTTCCCAACCTGAGGGTCATGGCACCCACAAACAGAGGCAGCAATGGGTAGTGGATTCAGGTAGTACAGAGGCATGTTCTGCCCCAGGAACAAACAGGCCACCTAATATGGGAGGAGATGGTGCTACAGACACTACATCCACATGATACTCTTAAAGGTTTATCAAAAGGACCTTGAATTCCACCCAGAAATGGACCAAGAGCCACTACAGCTAGAAAAACACCCAGCTACAAAGAGGGGCAGCTCAATCACCACCAGAGGAAGCAAATGGTGCTCCTTTCCATCCAGGTCCTTTCCCTGGGATGGGGGGAAGACACTGTGTGAGCCGATTTTTTCAGCTGGATTTAAAACCAGTCACTGGAGGAGACAGCAGGAAAAGGGGGAGGGCCTGTGAAAGTTGGTGCTGGCTTTCCCACAGGGAGAAGGGGAAATGTGTGGGGAAGAAAAGGGTGAAATAGGCTTGTCTCTGTTACCAACAAGTTATATATATATACACACACACAGAGCTTTATCTCTTAGCCAATTGGAGATGTGGAACAGCATGTATCCTGAAATTTAAATGGGGTAGGAGAGGGGAGAAGAAAAGGCTTTGGTGGAGAAAAGGCTCGGCTTCCAAATGTGGACAAAAGAGCCTACAGATGGCTTGTTTCCAGGGGCTCTGAATAAATGCATACTGATCTACATTTGCATGCTTATAGCATCCAACAAGATATAGGTATCATGTTGTCTTCACTGCTCCCTGAGGTATTTGGAGGAACATGGGAAGGTGGACTAGATGGGCCGTTTCCCTGATCCAGCAGGGCTCTTAGTATGTTCTTATCCATGAGTACCAATACATAATGCATACTGATGGTTGCTGTTTCTATGCAACAAGCAGGAGAGGTTTCTTCAGCCTCTGCAGTTACCACTGCTACAAATCTCTCTGTGCATTTCAGGACCATTTTACCTTGCCTTGCACCCTCTTCATCCCTCCTCTGAATCAGTAGGTACCGAGGACTTTCAGGGAAGAGAAGCAGTAGGAAGAACTGAAAAAATGCTATTATTGCTGGGATGCTCTGCAGGAATGGCAAACCTGTGGAAGAAGACACATTGCCGATGATGAGACATGTCTCGTGTGCTATGGGTTTAAGGCTGCACTTCTCTGATTTACCTTTCTTGGTACCTAGGACTTCAGGACCACCAAGGAGCTGGGACATCACCATGCCAACACTGATAGCCAACCAGGGCAGGGTGGCTATGCCCCCTCTCAGGTTTGTGGGGGAAATTTCTCCAAGGAACAATGGAACGGCACTGGAGAATATGCCTGATAAGATAGCAAGTCAAAGATTAATTCACAGTATGCAGAAACATGAATATTTGCATAGAAAGGAACCCCCAAAAACAGGTACTGCTATTTACGTAATTGCTCATCACCCCAGAATGTTCCCTGGGAAGTCCTACAAGGTACTATTCTATCCCAAACTGCGCCTGACACTCCATGACTATGACAGATGAGATTGTATGGAGACATGGTGTGCACAATCACTAGTATGATGACCTCCTCAGATCTGCCTCTGCACCATATGATACACAGTAATGCATTCTCAGTGGCCTTGGAATGTCAGAGATAGGTGAACATAATTAGTACACATTTGCCCACCTTAAGCCCATGGGATACCTCATGCTATATGTACAGGTAGGAGAAAATGGCTTCATTTTTTCCAAGGATTTCAGTTTTTTGTTGTTGTTTTTTAAAGTTAGGAGTGCAAAAAGCAGTGTTATGCGCTATTCAAAATTTACACTATACGGGGGCCTCGTATCCGTGGATGCTGTGTTCACTCTTTCACTTAATTGTGGATGTGGGGGGACCCCCTGCGCCCTCCACCCACCAGAGGTTATTCTGAGCCACACAGAGGCCACACAAGTGTGCACATGGCCTCTGCAAGGCTCAGAGTGGAAACTTAGGCCAAAAAAGACACTGACCGTTTTTCCGTAAAACTGGAAGTGACATTTTTATGCCTTTAAAAGGCATTAAGAGGGCTGAGGAAGCCCTCTCCCCAGCCCTCCTAATGCCTTTTAAAGGCAGAAAAATGTAACTTCTGGTTTTGTGAAAACCTTAGAAGTGACTTTTTTTTTTTGCCTAAATGGCCATTCTGAGCCCCGCTGAGGTGACGGGCAGATGTGCATGGCCTCTGTGGGGATCTGATGAACCTCCGGAGAGCGGGGGGTATCCCCAGTTTGTGCAGATTCAAGTATCTGCGGCGGGTTCCAGAACGGAACCCCTGTGGATACCAGGGGACACCTGTAATTATATATCATAATTGCTTTAAAAGTGTACTAGGTGGGTGATATAGATGGTATAGTGTCAGCAAATGCAGCCATTACCATGCACCCCCATTAAAAAAACCCAAATAAGTTTGTTTTTAGGTTTCGAGAGTTTTTTGGTTTTTTTTACAGAGCACGTGTTATGTGTTTTTATTTTGTTATCACTGTTTTCTCCCACCTCTAGCTACATGTCAAATATCAACTATATGTCAAATAAATGAAGAAAATAGCAATCTCACTTCTATGCATAGCAGCCTCTTATAATTTCATCTGTTACATTTCTTCTTTTTTACTAGTTTTACAAATCAGCAGCCATTTTCAACCACTATGCCATGGCACACTAATGTGCCGCGAGTGGTCCACAGGTGTGCCACAAGAATTTGAGGGAAGGTCATTTATTAATAAGGCCAATGGGAGATGTGAGCCCCCACTGGCAGCATGGTGTGTCTTGTCATGTCAGAAACCTGGTGGTGTGCCTTGACCATGTTAGTGCCTTGTCAGTGTGTCATGAGATGAAAAAGGTTGAAAATCACTGCAGTAGAGTTTTCTATTCAATACTTCACAGAGTTTCGCGATCAGTCCTACCCATTGCTCTCCTCCAGTCATAGAAGACTTCACTTGAGCCAAGTCTTCAGAACCTGAGCATGCACCCCAGTCATGTGATGTGCGCCTCAAAAACATCCACATGGCCAATGCTTTGCTTGGTGCTTTTGCTTCAGCAGTTTCCACCGCCAAAGAGCCCAGCCACTGTTCAGTTTCAGAAAACTTAAGGCAGGGCTTGTCACTTCAGAGCCATGCACTGGTGTCAACCATTTTTCAGCAAAGCTATGCCCATTGCACTTCTTTGTGAATGCACCAGTGGCATAGCTAGAGGGGTAAGCAAGTGTAAAGTCATGCACATTGGGGCAAAAAATCCAAACTTCACATATAGGCTGATGGGTTCTGAGCTGTGACAGATCAGGAGAGAGATCTTGGGGTGCTGGTGGACAGGTCGATGAATTAAAAAAAACTCACCTAAGCCCAATCCAGTCATAAAGCGTCCCAAGGCGTAGACAACATGAGCACGAAGGGTTTGGGAAACAGTCAAGGTAACACCAGATACTATGTTTATAAGATCATTAACCTGCAAAGCACGTTTCCTTAAAAAAAAAAAAAAAATTTTAAAAAACTTTGAAGCGGGTGGGGAACTGCCATGGAATTATAGTTGCATCAAAGGAGCAGAGAATGAATGAGCTGGGAAAGCAGCTATTGCGTTGTAATAACATCCTGATACTATAATTTAAGGAAAATGCGATCTGGGGTTTGCTACTTACTGGAAGGGACAAGGCACCATGCAGAGAATGGACACTCCAACCCCCAATCCACTATAAACATTATTCCGCCTTCTCAGTTGGCTTCTGGTAGGCATTGCTCACATGGTTCATAAGGGCTAGAAAATGGCTTCTGCAGCCTTGCCAGGCAAGGTATTTTAATGCCAAGCATTTGTGGGGATGCAGCCGGAGACCCTCTTTGTGCAAAGTGTGTGCTCTGCTACTGAGCTCTGGCCCTTCCCCAAAAATAAACTAGAGCACATAGATAGAGCTGGAGATTAATGCTAGATGATGTTCTAGGTCAGGGGTGCCCAAAGTTTTTGGCAGGAGGGCCACATCCGCTCCTATACTGTGTCCAGGGCTGGGGGAAAAAGAATTAATTTACATTTTAAATTTACATAAGTTTACATAAGTTTACATAAATGAATATATTAAAGATGATCTTATATGAATGAATGAAGGTCTTGCAATAGCTCAAGGCCTATAAAAGGCCTTGCACAAAGCAAGGCTAGCCTTTCCTTTGCTGCTGCTACTGCATCACGGATGTGAAACAGCAAGAAGTGGAGGGAGCCCTCATCCCACAGCTCATGCTGCGAGCAGTTGCGTTGGGCCAGTGCAGGCTGCAACAAATCTAAGGAGGGCCAGAGGCTCATTGGAGACTGGGGGCTCCCTGAGGGCCACATTGAGAGGCCTTGAGGGCCACATGTGGTCCCAGGGCTGGGGTTTGGGCACCCCTGTTCTAGGTGAAGAATCAATGGAAGCTGAACTGGGTAGGATTACCTAATGGTTGGAGAACATGTTCCTCCTCCACCTCCACCACCAACCTCCCCAACAGTCCTCTGAGTGAAGTCTAAAAAGATACAGGTGACCTGGTATCTTCATATCTGCTGTTTCACCAAAGATGCTTCAGTTGACTGAATACCTCTGGCAAGCAGAGGGGAAACCATGCAGGGACTACACATTTATTTCACTAACTAGAACTGGGCCAGCGGCCAGACCTATTTACAGCTTTCTGCTGCTGCAAAATGGTTGTCCGCAATATGCACAGCACAGTGCTGGTGGCCATCTTCCAAGCGCTGCTTAGAGACGACAGCACCAGATGAATGCCATCGCACCTGTCCCACTGATACAAGTCGGTCACTGGTAGGGGTGGGAATAGGCAGAACTGGGCAGGGAGGGTGAGGAACGGGGCTGGGTTGGGCAGACTGGAAGGTATGAGGTGTGTATCTGCCAAGATAACTCTGTTGACATCCTAACTTCCATTTTGTCCCTGACACACCCCTGTCGGTCTACTCAAACCTGCACCAGCTTCAGAGCTGGCACTGGTTCAAATAGCAGACCCACTGGAGACCATGTGGGAGCAGGTCCTCAAAAGTCTGCAGGAGCCCTGCTGTACCCTGCAGACTGCTTTTAATTAGGACTGGTCTGTAAATGTTACTGGGGAGGCAGAGGTTGTCAGGAGCCACATCACCTCTTCTCCTCACTCAACTCTGCCAGCAGCAGAATCTAGTTGAGTCCTAAGATATCCAGTTCAGCAATCACAACAGCAATACCTGCCGCATTTATCGGCCAAGGGGCCAATTAAAACAGACCCAAACACACATCCCAGTAGGAAGGCAGCAACAGTGAAGATCAACAGGGAAGGGTGAATCTCTTCATCCTGTCTCTCCTTATCGACAACTTGTATAGATAAGTTGCTCAAATACTGCTTGAGCTAGAAGAGAAGCACATAGATAATAATCAGTGTTAGGGTCTTTACACAGGTGCAGTGACATCCATTTGCCCAAAGTGTTGCAAAGTGTTGCAAGGTTCAAAAGCAAGACTCAGCAGTCAGGGTGATCGTCTGCAAGCTTTTATTTTGTTGCCAGCAATGGGCGTCTCAAGGGACTCCTGTCCAAAGCATTGAGAGCATGTGTCAATCTTAACCAGACCCTTAATAACATTTTGGGTCCTTTGTTTGAAGATTTTGAACTTCCCATTGGCTGACGTTTGACATCATAGATGGGGCTAACTCTTAATAGGCTGTAGATAGCCTTAGAGACATTTGATTGGTGAACTTCAATTACAGGTTCCAAATAAGGCAAAATTGTTCATTTAAACATATAGAATACAAAGTTTTCAAAAAACCAGTAGAGAGCACTGTAACCTTATTTTATTCAGAACTGGCCTTTTTGGCAAGTCTTTAGAGCTATTTCTTGGCATACATCTCCTTTAGGATGGCCTTGTCTGAGCCACCTGCCTTATCTTCTCCTGTTCTCAGCAAAACACTGTGGGGCTTTCTGCCAACCTTTGTTAAGCAAGGTCCTTTGAACTTGCTTTTACTCTATGTTTTAATTCTATTTGTGCCCTGTTCCTTTGAGTACATTTAAGGGATCTATAGCGATATAGATCCCTTAAAGAGATAGCGAAAGAGAGCGACTAAGATGATTACGGGGCTGGGGCACCTTCCTTATGAGGAAAGGCTACGGTGTTTGGGCTTCTTCAGCCTAGAAAAGAGACGCTTGAGGGGGGACATGATTGAGACATACAAAATTATGCAGGGAATGGACAGAGTGGATAGGGAGATGCTCTTTACACTCTCACATAATACCAGAACTAGGAGACATCCACTAAAATTGAGTGTTGGGCGGGTTAGGACAGACAAAAGAAAATATTTCTTTACTCAGCGTGTGATCGGTCTGTGGAACTCCTTGCCACAGGATGTGGTGCTGGCGTCTAGCCTAGACGCCTTTAAAAGGGGATTGGACGGGTTTCTGGAGGAAAAATCCATTACGGGTTACAAGCCATGATGTGTATGCGCAACCTCCTGATTTTAGAAATGGGTTAAGTCAGAATGCCAGATGTAGGGGAGGGCACCAGGATGAGGTATCTTGTTATCTGGTATGCTCCCTGGGACATTTGGTGGGCCGCTGTGAGATACAGGAAACTGGACTAGATGGGCCTATGGCCTGATCTAGTGGGGCTGTTCTTATGTTCTTACGATATACCTTTCATATATTTTAATATAAAACAAGCCAAACTTACTGTATATAGGATTTCTTTCAAATGATAAATCCATTTCTCATTTACCTTTAAACACATTACATGTTCTCTATATCAGTTACAACAGGGGCTTTCTCATGAATGCTTTTGCTTATCTCTGTGTCTGTGTCTCTCTAGCTAAAAACCCTATTTCAGCCTGCCAACTGATAAACATTCTCTATAATACTAAGGCTTCATCCTACAATGTTGCAAATATGTGTGTTTTCCCCACTTGTAACATCTTGGCTTGCCCGCATACTGCTGCCAAAAAAGAGTTTTATCTTTTCCAAATGTATCAATGCAAGACTTTGAGGCCCCCAAGGTCTCAGCTAGCAAAACAGCTTACTAAACTGCTTCTCTGTGAGACTAGCTATGATATTTTAACTGGACATAGTTTTCATTATTCTATGTGTTTCTATGTTGAATCAAACATTTTCATAAAATCAGACAGTTAAAATTTACTTATGATTTACTTATGATTGCTACTATATGTCCATATATATGTTGGTTACACTTTAAGGACAAAACTATTTTCAAGCTTTGGAAGAATAACTGACAGACATGCAAACATGGTGATATCTTTTGGCACTTCTGTGAGACTTCTGTGTTCTGAAATAATTCTTCCAGTGTTTTAACATAAGGCTTCTAGCTCAGACAATAACACTGTTCTTTGCTCTAAAAAGCATGGAAAAATAAGCATTGAAACCGTAAATGCTAAGATGGGTATTCTTCGGCCAAATAATGCCCATCTGCTCGTTGTTATGCCATTCCAACAGAGAGCCTCAAAGGCAGGAGCCTCCCTAGCATGTGGAAAGTGTTATTCTTCTAAAGTTTTTATCTCTTGCTAGTGTCTAGCTAGACGCCTTGAGCAACCTTGACATTTTGCCAATTCAGCAGAGCATGCCAATTCAGCAGAACAGCCAGTTTTCAATTTTTAAGCCTTTTTCCCTAATGAAATGGGGTGGCTTTTAAGCTTTTTAAGCATTTGCCCTATTAAGCATTTACCCTAGTGGCATGTTACCCTGGTCATTCTGGTCATTCATCACTATCAAAAGATGTAGCGTGATAATGCTGAACCTGCAACTTTGAGGAGTGAGATTGTCCTTTAATTCTTTTCTGAAGAACAGTCAGGCTTTGGGCACAGCTCTTGCAGGGCCTGTACCATTGCCTTTCATACAGCGTTGGTTGGCAATGAGCCATCCTGACAAAGTAGAAGAGGTGGGCCAGGGTAGGACCTAGGAGAGGGGGTAAAGGGGGTAATTTGTTCCCCAGGCCCAGGGTCAGAAAGGGGGCCCAGGAGCCAAAGGAGGGGGCCCAGAAATTTCCTGAGATCTGACATTTTCTAATCTCACCCAGATTCATTGTCCACATGGGACGCTGGGGACATTACCGTGGGCACATGGCAGAAACTTCTGCAACAGGCCATACACAGGAGAGCCAGGAATGCATACATTCCTGAACAGTGTCACATCTGGGAGGAAGTTGACCTGCTACAGTCGCTCTTTGGCTTGTGCATTCGCTTCCCATGAAGGAGTGCAAAGGAGCACATGGACACAGCTGAGGGACTACAGCTGCAGCAGAAGTCCGTTTTGGTGCACACAGAACATTTTCCATTCTAGTGTGAGCCTAAATACAATGCTCCTCACCCCCTGCAATAGTTTGACACCCCTGCACTAGAGCTTTCTTGCACCCACTTAGAGATTTGATTTCTCAAGCCAGGGAAGGGGCTGAATCATGAATTGCGAGTCTAGGGCACAGGTGTGCCTGCAATTTTTTAAAAGCATCCCCCAAATCCCCCAAATGAAAGTATGTTACATGTACCCAAAACACAGAACATCACTGAAAATTACGAACAGTTCAATCTTAAACATTAACCCTTAAGAAAACATCTGCAGCACAGGGCTGTCCTACCGTAATTGGGTCATGGACTAACCAAAAGTTGAAACCACTTTGGAAAGGTCCCAAGCAGGAAACAAATGTAATCAACATAAGGTACTTCGTCAGATCCTATGAGATGAATGAACAGAAACTGTGACCTGAATACTCTGGGCTGATAGTTCACATATCCTGTTTTTACTAATAGCAGATACATTTAAAAAGAAAAACCTTGAACATAAATATCAAATATAGCAAGAGATCAAAAGCAACCTCTATAATTTGGACCAATTAAACTAAATCCAGAACATTTGCCTTTCCTTTTTCATAACAATTGGTACAATTCCAGTACAAAATGAAAAACCCATGCAAAGCTCCTTCCCGCTTAATCTTAGCTGTATACCAGAGCTTTTGTAATAAACCAGTTTGTACATGTGCAGCGCAATCCTATCTTGTGCTGGAACAGGTCCGCCAGGAGGCCTGCGCTATATCCAGTGCAAGATTGGGGCCAGAAGTGGCTCAGCCAGAGGCAAGGGGAAACTCTTCCCCTTACCCCCAGGTAACCCACCATGGCCCCAATGGGTCTCCTCAAACTTGCGCTACCTCAGAATGTGGTACAAGTCTGAGGAGAATGGAGCGGCTTCAAGCTGTTCCGTGCTGCATGGAAAACGGAGCTGGGCCGACACAATCCTTCCTTCCCAAGTTGACTTGGAGGCTGGATTCAGCCTCCATGGGCCGGCACACGTCCCTGCGCTGGCCCTGCTGACTCCTGAGGAAGTGCAAATGTGCTTCACGGCACATTTCTGACCCTCCTGGGCCGGTGCAAGGGACTTGCACCAGCCTAGGGTGCAATTAGGATTGCATCCTGCGTCATACGAGACATGACCCAAAACACTTGTGGGGCTTCCTTTTGGTTTTGTCATTTTAAATAAATAGTGCACCTAAGAGGGCAGCAGGGAGTGAGAGGGCTTTAGGACTTGGCCCCAACCACAGATCCAATCTTGAATCCACCTGGGCAATATTTTTAATTAAACAACAAAACATAAGCTTGTATTGAAAACCAACAGAAGCTTTCTTTCTTTATTTTCAAATTCAAAGACCTTTATTGGCATAAACTGTCAACTCCATGAACAGACCATTAAAAAACAAAATTAAAATACAAACAAAAATCATATCACACCAGCCTGTTATCAGGCTTTTCTTCAACCGCCATAAGAAAGTTTGCAACTCCTGCCATGACTTCCACTGGACTATCATCAAGTAGGTACGTACGTTTTGCAAGGTCCATGAAACCAGTCTTATTCACTAAGACAGGTTCTAAATGGATAGTAGGCATATCAGCATAGATTGGACGGTAAAAAATGGAGGTGTGCGCCACTTAACAATGGGGATATGTTCTCCAATTCCCATTGTTATGCGATTTGGTGATCAAGTGAATATTCAGTTCAACCTATGGCTTTGTTGCGCAAACAGACACTCTCTGCCAGACACTAGCTAGCTTTGCATTCCCTCTGTTGTGTAAACAGACAATCTGCTGCAGACTATGGGAGTCAAAATTGCCTCTTTAAGAGCATCTTTATTGTGCTTTGACCACCATCATATATGTGGTCCATCATTAAGTAAACAGTTGTTAAGCGACACACACCTGTATATGGGGGAAGGTCTCGATCAACACTGAGCTACAGGGGCAGCAACAGTATAAGGGCCCAATCCTATCCAATGTCTCAGTGCTGGTGCTGCTGTGCCAATGAGGTACGCACTGCTTCCTGTGGTGGGGAGGCGGTCACAGAGGCCTCCTCAAGGTATGGGAACATTTGTTCCCTTACCTCGGGACTGCATTGAGGCAGCACTGGTGCTGGAAAGTTGGATAGGATTGGGCCCTAAGGCTGCGATCCTATACACACTTTCCTGGGAGCAAGTCCCATTGAACATAATGGCATGCCTAGGAGGGAATCTTGTGGTACCTACCCAATGGAACTTCAGATGGAGTAACATTAAATCTGGCTCAGGTAATAGCGAAACATTCCTTTGGATTAATCAGGAAGAGCTAATGCCATCTGACTATAGTGAAGCGGGATATGGAAATTTAAAGGGAAACATACCCTAGAGGCCAAGTGACGTAAGGTTTGGAATTCAAAATCCAAAAGTCTCTGTTTAAGCTTCCTAAAAAGTTCAACCTCTGGGGACGTGGCCAATAGGTCAAAAGAGAATCCCAGGGTTTCTATTTCCCCCCAGACTAAATGTAACCACTTGGGAGAATCCGATTCAGATAGCATAAGCTGTAGAAGGCTGTTCGGACATTTTTTTCATTAAAAATGATACGCACATGCAGGGCACATGCAGTATTGGGATCAATACTATAAAGCCCTTCCAGCCCCATCATGGTTTAGTCCCCACTGCCACTTACCAGGTGGCTTATCTCCCCAAAATCATTCTAGGAGGCTCCATCAGCAATACCACTCAGAGTCTTGATGACAACCTTCCAGGAGGCATCCATAAGTTCTTAGAGCAGTGGTTCTCACCCTTTTTAGCTTGGGACCCACTTCTGAGAATGACAATCTGTCTGGGACCCACCGAAAGTGATGTCAGCAACCTGGAAGTGACGTCATAGGCAGAAATGACATCATCAAACAGGAAGTGGCATCACTGTGATATCAGAGCCGGAAGTGATGTCATCAAGCAGGAAGTTCCTGCCTAGAAACTCAAACTGTAAATGACAAGAGACCGTATTCCAGCTCAGAAGCTTCTTCCAATTCTCCCTGCCCTCACTACCATTGCTATCAAGCAAAAAATCAAACATCTGGAACAAAATATTGGTGTATTTATTTACTACTGTTTTTATTTCTGTCTTTATTTACAAAATCTCAAGCTGCTTCTTGTATTGCGCTTGAAACTAACAAACAGTGATATGGCTACTGATACTGTGCTCAGCACGTCTCAATGCTGGGTAGCTTAAAATGGCAACACCCACTTCCAAAATGGTGCCACCTAGGTCTTTTGCCATCTTCCAACATGGCTGCCACCAGCTTCTCACAACCCACCAGAAATCGGATTGCGACCCACAGTTTGAGAACCACTGTTAGAGTGTACAGGAGCCAAAACACATTTCTTCAGAAAATTTTTTGCCAATCTCATTGAGAGGGACTTGGCAGAACCAGCTTCTCCTCTGAGCCTTTTCCTCCACCCACCATCTCTTTGATACTCCTGTCTCCATATTTTTTCTCTCTTTTCACCTCCTGTTCTTCCAATTTCTAGTTTTTAACCATCCAACATATAATACATTCTTACATGCTGGGAATATCTGTAGTCTAGAAAACAATTTCATTTCACTTAAGGTCATTAGTGATTTATAAACACACAGGACAGACTCATTTCTCACCTTTTTCTTGGACCTTGCAACACCCATGTTTTCTAGAGTAGGGGTTGGGAGCAACTGTGGGGGAAGAAGAGAGAGACCCATCAGGTGGTAGCCTGGCGGTAAGCCCCGTGAGGTAAGCCTTACGGCACATTTGCAGCACTACACCCTGATGGAAAGCTGGAGCCGAGCTCAGGATTGGGCTCTCAGGACATGATCCTATCTTGTGCTGGAACAGGCTGGAAGAGGCTTGCGCTGTATCCAGCGTGGGATAGGAACCCAAAGTGGCTCAGTCAGGTACAAGGGAAAACTTTCCCCCTTACCTCTGGGTAAGGCACCCTGGTCCCCATGGGTTTCCTCAGACTTGCGCCACCTCCTGAGGTGACACAAGTGGCTTGAAGCCACTCTATGCTGCTCAGGAACAGGGGCTACGATCAGGCATAACTGCCGGGTCCTGGACCTGCCTCCTGCTCCCCACCCGCCTCAGGGACCACCCTCCACCAGCCCTCCCCCTGTCCCAGAACGCCTCCGTCCAGCGTCCTCCCTGCCCTGCCCAGGCCCTTGTGTCGGCTGAGCTCCTTTCTGCTCTTCCATAAATCGTTGTTAATATAATTTTTTATGTCTATCTGCTTTTCTGCATGGTCTATATCTCTGAGGCTGCAATCCCAACGACACTTTCTTGAGAGTAAGCCCTACTGAACAAAATAGGACTTACTTCTGAGAAGACCTAGTTAGGATT
This sequence comes from Tiliqua scincoides, assembly GCF_035046505.1. Taxonomy (NCBI): domain Eukaryota; kingdom Metazoa; phylum Chordata; class Lepidosauria; order Squamata; family Scincidae; genus Tiliqua; species Tiliqua scincoides. Next base: position 257,901,516 of record NC_089822.1, read on the forward strand.
GTGTCCTGTGTCTCCTACACTATCGGTGCCCCTGTGTGACCAGGATTGGGCCCATAAGACTATGATTGGGAGGAATAGTTATCCCATGATAAGCAGGCCCAAGAGCGAGGGGCTAGGCTGCCTACAGGCAGTGCACCAACCAACCCTACTCAAGGTAATTCCTATGGAGGCATCTATAACAAACAGGTGAAGTTTGTGCCAACAAACCTTGGCTTCCTTCCTGTCCCAGGGAGAGGAAGAAGTCAGCCTAGTCCTGTTTGCTCCTCAGTGTAAACAGCATTCCAGAGCCAATCAGGCAACGGACACCAGAAAGTTCCAGGGGCAGCTGTTGACAGTTGAGATGAAGGGGTTGGCAAGTGTTCCAACAAAGCAGGTGCTGGAGCACATCCTTGCAATTGCTTCTGGTCAGCTAGACACTGGTGCAATGGAGCTGACATTGCACAGTGGTTAAGAGACTGGGCTATAACAGTGGGAGTGGGGGCTGTACGCTCTGCTACCCCCGGATAAAACCTCTGCTGTTCCCCATGCAGCAGAGTTTATACATCACTGATGACATTAATAGATATGAAATTGTTTTCTAGACTACAGATAGGCCTGGCATGTAAGATTACATTACATCGTAAATTAGATGGTAAAAATTGTAAATAAAAAAAAAAAAAAAACACAGAAGCAAAGAGAGTGAAAATATGGAGCTAGCAGTATCAAAGATATGCTTTGCAGGTCTCTTGTTGTCTTGTGTCCTCCCTGTTGCACCTGGTGGGTTACTGAGAGATACAGGAGACTGGACTAAATGGGCCTTTGGCCTGATCCAGCAGGGGTCTTCTTAATTTAGAAGTTGGCTAACTCTGATTGACAGTTGCAAGGGAGGGCACCAGGATGCAGATCTCTGTTGTCTTGTGTGCTCCCTGAGGCATCTGTTGGGCCACTGTGAGATACAGGAAACTGAGATAGATAGGCCTTGACCTGATCCAGTGGGACTCTTCGTACATTCTTATGTTAATATGTCTCAGGGTGCAATCCTAACCAACATTCCAGCACTGGCATAGCTGTGCCTGTGGGGCATGTGCTGCATCCTGCATTTGGGGGACAGTCATGGAGGCCTCCTCATAAGAACATAAGAACAGCCCCACTGGATCAGGCCACAGGCCCATCTAGTCCAGCTTCCTGTATCTCACAGCGGCCCACCAAATGCCCCAGGGAACACACCAGATAACAAGAGACCTGCATCCTGGTGCCCTCTCTTGCATCTGACATAGCCCATTTCTAAAATCAGGAACATCAGTACATGCACATCATGGCTTGTAACCTGTAATAGATTTTACGTCCAAAAACTTGTCCAATCCCCTTTTAAAGGCATCCAGGTCAGATGCCAACACCACATCCTGTGGCAAGGAGTTCCACAGACCAACCACACGCTGAGTAAGGAAATATTTTCTTTTGTCTATTCTAACTCTCCCAACACTCAATTTTAGTGGATATCCCCTGGTTCTGGTGTTATGTGAAAGAGCATCTCTCTAACCACTCTGTCCATCCCCTACATAATTTTGTTTGTCACAATCAGGTCCCCCCTGAGGCATCTCTTTTCTAGGCTGAAGAGGCCCAAACGCCATAGCCTTTCCTCATAAGGAAGGTGCCCCATCCCCATAATCATCTTAGTCGCTCTCTTTTGCATCTTTTCCATTTCCACAATGTCTTTTTTGAGATGCGGCGACCAGAACTGAACACAATACTCCAGGTGTGGCCTTACCATAGATTTGTACAACGGCATTATAATATTAATGCCATTAAAAGCTGGAATCCTTAGCATCTATGCATTGCTGAAACAGAGACACCTGTGTTGGCTCGGTCATGTTGTGAGAATGGATGATGGCCTTTCCCAGTTTGAAGAGACACTTGGCCAACAGTCTGAGGCAAAGAGGCAAAGAAGGAAGGCCCATAGCCAGGGAGACAGACCAGGGACAGATTGCACTTGCTCCCGGTGTGGAAGGGATTGTCACTCCCGAATCGGCCTTTTCAGCCACACTAGACGCTGTTCCAGAACCACCATTCAGAGCGCGATACCATAGTCTTTCGAGACTGAAGGTTGCCAACTGCAATTATAATATTAGCCGTTTTATTCTCAATACCTTTTCTAATGATCCCAAACATAGAACTGGCCTTCTTTACTGCTGCCGCACATTGAGGCGACTCTTTCATCGACCTGTCAACCACCACCCCAAGATCTCTCTCTTGCTCTGTCACAGACAGCTCAGAACCCATCAACCTATTTGTGAAGTTTTGATTTTTTGCCACAATGTGCATGACTTTACACTTACTGACATTGAAGCGCATCTGCCATTTTGCTGCCCATTCTGCCAGTCTGGAGAGATCCTTCTGGAGCTCCTCACAATCACTTCTGGTCTTCACCACTCTGAAAAGTTTGGTGTCGTCTGCAAACTTAGCCACCTCACTGCTCAACCCTGTCTCCAGGTCATTTATGAAGAGGTTGAAAAGCACCGGTCCCAGGACAGATCCTTGGGGCACACCGCTTTTCACCTCACCCCACCTTTTCACATTGTGAAAATTGCCCATTGACACCAACTCTCTGTTTCCTGTTCTTCAACCAGTTTCCAATCCATGAGAGAACCTGCCCTCTAATTCCCTTACTGTGGAATTTTCTTAGCAGCCTTTGGTGAGGGACCCTGTCAAATGCCTTCTGAAAGTCCAGATATATAATGTCCACAGGTTCTCCCACATCCACATGCCTGTTGACCTTTTCAAAGAATTCTATAAGGTTTGTGAGGCAAGACTTACCCTTACAGAAGCCAGGCTGATTCTCCCTCAGCAAGGCCTGTTTGTCTATGTGTTTGGAGATTCTATCTTTGATGAGGCATTCCACCATCTTACCCGGTATAGATGTGAGGCTGACCAGCCTATAGTTTCCTGGGTCCTCCCTCCTCCCCTTTTTAAAAATCGGTGTGACATTTGCTATCCTCCTCAAGGTAGGGCAATGTTTGTTCCCTTACCTCAGAGTTGCATTGCCCTTATGTCAGTGCTGGAAAGTTGGTTAGGATTGTGGCCTCAGCCCCTTTACATTGTAAGTACTTATGAATGCTTCCTGGAAGGTTGTCATAAAGAATGTGAATGTTATCCCTGATGCCTCCAACTACACTGCTGAGCCAAGGTGCTTACATTCCATAGCCATAACTGTCAAGGGATGTGCACAATCCCACTGAAGGGAGTTACTGGAGGAATACCCCAGTGTTTAATACAGGAGGCGTTTTCAAGATCAGGCCCCAGCAGAGGCAGTTAAAGCCTGTTGAAAAAACAAAGAAGGTGCTGAGTCACTCAGCAGGTGCCAAGTGATTGCCTGCTGAGAGACTCTAGACGCAGCTGGAGATGGGAGGGGCCGATTAGTCCAAGCCTGCCCTCACACACACGCTCATTGGCCAGCAGTGTTGTAAAAACGAAGTAGCCACCGCAGGTCAAACTGGGTTGTTGAATGGCTAGACGCGGAGCACTCTGTCGCTGTGCTCCACATATTGTGAGAGTGGGTGGCTCTGGTTCCCTATGTTGGAACCCACGCTTACTGCCTGTTCTGGAATGCAGTGTACCTGTAAATACAAGTTTTTGGTGAAGGACCCTGCTGTCTGTCCTGTGTGTGTTTCCTCAACGCCGACACAAGTTTTCAGCCACAGCTGCTACACACATACTCCCCGGGAACTGTGCCAGGCTGAGCAACTTTGGGCAGTGGGAGTACGCTCTATCATTCATCCGATGCCAACATGAGTGGTACCGCATGAGTGGTAATTGGTACTTGGACCTGATGTTCTGTTTTATCAGTTGCGCTTTTGACAGTGACCAAATCTCTAAGCTACGCGCACGTGATGCCGTACTTGGATTCACAGTGTTGTGGTCTGAAATCAGTGATGTGTTGTTTCATGGTCCTGGAACAAGAGAACAAGGTCCCAGAAAAAGAGGGCAAGTGGCTTGGCTGCTGTAGTGGTAGCAGTGGAATATCTGGTAGGGGAGGTGAGGGTGGAACCAACAAGGAAGGGAGCATTAGACAGGGCCAACCTTAAGAGCTACAGAGCCCAACTGGAAACATTAGGTTCACAGCAAAGGTCTGTAGAATCTTAGGTAAATAAAATTTGTTATAGACTTTATATCTCTATGGTAGAGTGGAAAGCCATCAAAATTTGCACTTAGAAAGTGCATGTGAGTTAATGGATCTAAGCACATTTTAACCCATTTTTGCCCAGCCCACAGGTGTACGCATTTGGTCCCTGTTGCGAATATGCAACATGAAATGGCTTAATATAAAATGTGTATAAAATACACATAAGCCAACAAGCAAACAAACCAAATGTGTAGATTCTTTGAAAAGTAAATACCGTAGATACTCAGGTATAGTACTGAAATTTTTGCCAAGTAATCAAGCTCCAATTCTCACTTTGCCTGATCTCCGGGTCAATCAGAGGGCAGAGCCTTTCAACTCTGAGCAGGTTCTTTCTCCTCTAAGCTTAGGCAGGCAGCTGGTTAGTTGCTATAGTTACTTTCCTGGGACGTTCCAGCCAAAGTTAACCTTTTATTCCCCTCCATTCCCTTTTGCTGCTGCAACCTGATTCCCTTTCGCAAAGGCTTTGCATTTGGCAGAGGTCTTTTTTTTTTTTCAACACCAGGATGGGACCCCCTTTCCATTTGAAGCTACAATTCAATGCAGCATTACTTAAGAATAACACCCATGGAAAGCAGTGGGTCTACTTCTGAGTAAAAAGGGTTGCAAATATATGTAGCTGCAGCTCTCTGCTGTGAATTGAATTGCACACTTTCAGTTATGTGCTATGGGTTGTATGTTGTATGTAGAGCTGCTGGCTTAACACACCAGACACCTTCAAGGTGGATTTGATTCATGGTTCTCCTGCAGTGGTTCCCAACCTTTTTCACTTGCATATCCCTTGGCAATAATAAATTATACCCTTCATATTAGTAAAATGTTTGTAATAATACAAGCCCTCATCTCCTCTCTATGAAAACCCAGACTTCATGTATTCATCACAGTGTTTTCTCTTTTTATCTGTTTGAGGAACAGTAGACTCTGCCTTTGCACTGTTTTGCACCAGAAGTGTGCTGGGAAATTCTGGGTGAATGAACACTTTCCATATTATGTTTCAGCTTTTTTACTGTGCTGGCTTTCAATCACTGGTTCTGTTGCACGGCGAATCAGGGTTCAAGAACAAACTCAGCAGACCAAAGTTGTGGTGGTTTCCAAGCTTTTATTCATTGCCAGCAATGGGCTTCTCTTGGTGGTTCAAAATGGGGAACACAGAGAGCTGTGGTCTCTCAGTGTCCCAGAGAAAAAAGCAACTTTCCCATGCTGGGTTCCAGTTTAAATACTCCTAAGCTCTGTGTTTGAAAAGCTTTACTGCTATTCATTAAGAGCTGGCTGACATCATAAATGGGTCTTTCTTGCTGATTGGCTTATGCCATATTTGGAACATATATTTAAATATCTCAGGTTACTGTGTTTGCCATATTTGGTGAGCTCCTCCCTCCTAATATTATCATATTTCCAGAATGCACTGTCCTCAAAGTTCTGCAGGGGGCACTGTGTGCCTATTTTAATTTTCTTAATTATTCCTATTTCTCTACTGTTACCCTGCACGTGCCTGATCTTGTCTGATCTTGGAAGCTAAGCAGGATCAGGCCTGGTTAGTACTTGGATGGGAGACCGCCTGGGAATACCGGGTGCTGTAGGCTTCTACCATAGTCTTTCGAGACTGAAGGTTGCCAACCATTTATTTCTCTAATTATGCTTTTAATTAATTGGTGTTTAGACTCCTTTTATTTGTTTTCAAATGTGCTAACTTATTCTGATCTTGAACAGTTTATATTTTGCTTCTAAACAAAGTTTTTAAGGGTTTTCTTTCTTCTGTAAAATCTCAGCTTTGCTCTGATATAAGTGGTATTTTCAAAAGATATTTTCAACTGGAGGCCCCCTCTTATCGGGGTCCTGCCAATTTGATTTACTATTCTTATACTTAGAAATTCACTATCTATCTCTGGCGCCATGGTAAGTCATTAAATCTCTTTAGTTCTTTCTGTCTGTTGCCCTTTAAGTTATACATTTTGACAGACGAAGTATTTCAAGGGAGCAGGCTTGCTTTTGCTTTTAGATAAGAATTCCACATTCCAATTTAGCTGTAACAAGCCTTATGCATTTTTTAATACTTATTTCTGTTTATATTCTAACTTTTAGTCTTGACTTATATTGATTAAGATTATCTGCAAACATACTGCATTTTATACTGCATTCTGCCTTAGATGCTTTTCTTATTTCAATTAGAAGTTCTAATTGAAATATCTAGATCTGTCAATTTGAAGTTATAGAGCTGCAGGCTCTTCTGTTAGACTCTCATGTCTGGCGGTTTGCTTCTAATAATTAGTTTTGTCTTTTATTCTGCTAAGGATTCACTTCTGATGCTGCCAATCTTAGTTTCTATTCTGGTGCTAGGGAGCTTGTAAACTGCTTTTTGTCCAGAAGCTGGCAGCTTGTTTACCTCCTTGCTAATGACTTCACAACTTTGGTAACTCTTTTATTACTTTATTGCCTAGTAGCTGTAACTCTATCTCTTTATTGCTTGGCTAATTTGCTGCAACTTTAGAGACTATAGAATACTCCTTTCATTCTAAAATACTGCTAAGCGTAAGACAAATAACTGACTTAACTATATATTGGCAACCTTCAGTCTCGAAAGACTATGGTATCGCGCTCTGAAAGGTGGTTCTGGAACAGCGTCTAGAGTGGCTGAAAAGGCCAATCCGGGAGTGACAATCCCTTCCACACCAAGAGCAAATGCAGTCTGTCCCTGGTCTGTCTCCCTGGCTATGGGCGTTCCTTCTTTGCCTCTTTGCCTCAGACTGTTGGCCAAGTGTCTCTTCAAACTGGGAAAGGCCATGCTGCACAGCCTGCCTCCAAGCAGGCCGCTCAGAGGCCAGGGTTTCCCACTTGTTGAGGTCCATCCCTAAGGCCTTCAGATCCCTCTTGCAGATGTCCTTGTATCGCAGCTGTGGTCTACCTGTAGGGCGCTTTCCTTGCACGAGTTCTCCATAGAGGAGATCCTTTGGGATCCGGCCATCATCCATTCTCACGACATGACCGAGCCAACGCAGGCGTCTCTGTTTCAGCAGTGCATACATGCTAGGGATTCCAGCACGTTCCAGGACTGTGTTGTTTGGAACTTTGTCCTGCCAGGTGATGCCGAGGATGCATCGGAGGCAGCGCATGTGGAAAGTGTTCAGTTTCCTCTCCTGTTGTGAGCGAAGAGTCCATGACTCGCTGCAGTACAGAAGTGTACTCAGGAGGCAAGCTCTGTAGACCTGGATCTTGGTATGTTCCGTCAGCTTCTTGTTGGACCAGACTCTCTTTGTGAGTCTGGAAAACGTGGTAGCTGCTTTACCGGTGCGCTTATTTAGCTCGGTATTGAGAGAAAGAGTGTCGGAGATCGTTGAGCCATGGTACACAAAGTCATGGACAACCTCCAGTTCATGCACAGAGATTGTAATGCAGGAAGGTGAGTCCACATCCTGAACCATGATCTGTGTTTTCTTTAAGCTGATCGTCAGTCCAAAATCTTGGCAGGCCTTGCTAAAACGATCCATGAGCTGCTGGAGATCTTTGGCAGAGTGGGCAGTGACAGCTGCATTGTCGGCAAAGAGGAAGTCACACAGACATTTCAGCTGGACTTTGGACTTTGCTCTCAGTCTGGAGAGGTTGAAGAGCTTTCCGTCAGATCTGGTCCGGAGATAGATGCCTTCTGTTGCAGTTCCAAACTGACTTAACTATGATCACTCATTTTATATCTAATTCTCAAAGTAAGCTTCCCTTAAAATTCAACATATTTGTTCTTCTTCTCTCTATGTGTTTTCCTTCTGTTTAAATCCTATTTTCTCTGTCTAAAAGCAGCCCATAGGTTTGAGGGGGGTTTACATTCTATTCTTTGAAGTCAGGCAGAGTCCTATATATCAACTTAATTAGCTTTGACAGTTACTAACTGTTATCTTGATGTGTCAAAGTGTTTTATTGGTGGGGCCTCTCTGCCTTGTACTTTAGAAAGTTCAATTTGATTCTCCTGTATTCTTTATTTCCAAATTTATTTACTCTCTGCATTATAAAACTTATTGCTTATAAATAAATTGGGTGCTCTCCTTTAATTTTGTTCTTATAAAAGAGCAATTGGGGATGTATCTTTGATTCCTTCAAAGGAATGTCTCTTCTAACAGACTATGCATTCCATTTCTGATGACACCTAACTGACAGACAACTGCTGTCTTCCCTCTAAGGCTTCTGGGCAAAATGGATTCAATCACTTCTTATATCTGCTTAGCAAATGTGCTTGCTGAACAAAACATATATGCTTTCTAATAGCCCAAAATGCTCTCTCATGAGTCTTGCTTGTGATATGCCTTGAACTGTCCTAAACACAAACATATTGCTCTGTTCAAACAATCTGCCTTTACAGAATAACTGACTTTGGTCATGCTAAATGCATTTTTCCCTCTAACATAACATAACAACATTTGATTCATTAACACTATTCAGCATTGATATATCTTGGCATCATGTACATTTGGTTCATACATACATTTGAACAAAACATCATGACATTTTACTGTATTTACTTCTGGCCTCTTAGCATAAGTATGGCTGCCTTTATGGCCTTGTCTCAGTTCATACATGAATTGATGACCAAAAACTAGCTGTTGGTGGGGCTTTCAAAGCCAACTAGCTACCTTCTTTCCTGCCTTGCTGGTCCTTGCAATGTATTCTGGAGCATGACCTGCCTTTTTCTACCATTATTCCATTCTTTTTCAAGTACCCCTAAAGGTCCTGTTGAATGTCCCTGGGAGTACATGAATACCAAGTTGGGAACCACTGATTTACTGGTATGTTGTTTACAGTGCACTTACTCTGATAGTGTTTACAAAAAGGTGGTGAAGACCAGAATTTAAAAAGAATAAAAATGTATCTTGTGATCTTTTACTATGTTTTTAATAAATTAGAGACTACAGTTCTTAGGTAACAATTAGTGGTAGGTTATTTTTCAGGATCTGGCCTGGGGTATCTGTGGGATCGACTTATAGGCGAGTATCTGTGGTAGTTACAAAACCACTTGTTTTAGTGACTGTGAAATGATTAATAAAATCAATTTTATTTTTTATTTTTACTCTACCGCAGGGGGAGGGCTCTTAGGCACAGGGCCCAATGAAGAGCAATTGGCTTTGGCCAGTGTTACTGACCTTAGATTTTGCATTGCTACCACCACCGCAGCCAAGCCTCCGCTCCCAGTCCAGCCTCTCATCATTGGCCCATTTGAGGCTTAGGCCAAGGATGTGAGGCTGGACTGGGAGCAGAGACCCTCCCCACTGGCACAGGAGAGGCAAAACCCCAATCTGCTCCACTGCCTATTAACCACACGTACCGTCAAGAATTTCTTCCTGATGTCCACCTGGAATCTCCTTTCTTGCAGTTTGTACCCATTGGATCTAGCTCTACTCTTAGAAGTAGTTGAGAACAAATTTGTTCCTTCTTCCATATGGCAACCTTTCAGGTATTTGAAGAGCACTATAATATCCCCTCCCAGTCTTCTCTCCTCCAGGCTAAGCATACCAAGTTCCCTCAGTCTTTCCTCAAAGGGCTTTTGTCCAGTCCTTTGATCATCCTTGTCACTCTTCTCTGAACCCCCTACAGTTTGGCTGCATGTTTTTTAAAGTGAGGTGCCCAAAACTAAACCCAATACTCCTGGTGAGGTCTCACCAACACAAACTAAGCAGAACAGCTACTTCTTATGAATTGGAAGCTACAATTCTACTCATGCAGGCTGAGACTGTATTAGCTACACCACACTGCTGACTCATATTCATATTCACCTCTTCATAAATGACCTGGAGACAGGGGTGAGCAGTGAGGTAGCCAAGTTTGCAGATGACACCAAACTTTTCCAAGTGGTGAAGACCAGATGTGATTGTGAGGAGTTCCAGAAGGATCTCTCCAAACTGGCCAAAATGGCAGATGCGTTTCAATGTAAGTAACTGTAAAGTCATGCACATTGGGGCAAAAAATCAAAACTTCACATATAGGCTGATGGGTTCTGAGCTGTCTGTGACAGATCAGGAGAGAGATCTTGGGGTGGTGGTTGACAGCTTGATGAAAGTGTCGACCCAATGTGCAGCAGCAGTGAAGAAGGCCAATTCTATACTTGGGATCATTAGAAAAGTTATGGAGAACAAAACGGCTAATATTATAATGCAGTTGTACAAATCAATGGTAAGATCACACCTGGAGTATTGTGTCCAGTTCTGGTCACCACATCTCAGAAAGGCCATAGTGGAAATGGAAAAAATGCAAAAGAGAGCGACTAAGATGATTAGTCTGGGGCACCTTCCTTACAAGGAAAGGCTACGGCGTTTGGGCCTCTTCAGCCTAGAAAAGAGGGACTTGAGGGGGGACATGACTGAGACATACAAAATTATGCATGGGAAGGATAAAGTGGATAGAGAGATGCTCTTTACACTCTTGCATAACACCAGAACCAGGCGACATCCACTAAGATTGAGCGTTGGGTGAATTAGGACAGACAAAAGAAAACATTTCTTTACTCAGCATGCGGTTGGTCTGTGGAACTCCATGCCACAGGATGTGGTGACGGCATCTGGCCTGGACGCCTTGAAAAGGGGATTGGAAAAGTTTCTGGAGGAAAAATCCATTACGGGGTACAAGCCATGATGTGTATGTGCAACCTCCTGATTTTAGAAATGGGCTATGTCAGAATGCCAATGCAAGGGAGGGCACCAGGATGCAGGTCTCTTGTTATATGGTGTGCTCCCTGGGGCATTTGGTGGGCCGCTGTGAGATACCAGAAGCTGGACTAGATGGGCCTATGGCCTGATCTAGTGGGACTGTTCTCAAGTCTAGCCCTGACCCCCAACCCCTTTGACCTGAGTGGAAACAAGTCATAATGGGGGAGGGGTGCTTCTGGGTTATCCAGAACTGTTTTTACAGTCAGTTTCACTTGAGTTAATGTCTTTTGGAAAAGCAGGTCAGCACATGAGTCAGTCGCACTTGTTCTGACCTCCTTTGAGTTTTTGCTAGGGTTCCAACTGCAGGAACACTTGCCAAAAAAGCCCAAAGGAGGTCAACAGGAAGCAAAGTTAATAATTCCTGTTGACCTCCAGTTGTTTCTGAATATGCTGGCTGCAGGAGGCATCTTGCAAAGAACTTCTTCAGTAGGTAAGGTTTTAAATCAGATAAATGGGTGCCGGGGGGGAGGTGTCCTCATAGCCACAGTTTCTGGTATCTGTGGGGGGGGGGTGGAAACACATCCCCCATTGATACTGGGGCACATCTATAACATTTTCACATTTCCATTAGAGAGCCAAGAGGGTATTCCATACAATTGACACTAATCATACATGTACTTTAGAATTCAGTGAAAAATTTCGTGGGAAAAGTAGAAATGTCTGTATAGAGAAAAATAGCCAGAGAATTCCTTCAGACCAGGAGGAAAAATACGATCAGCGATGTGTCCACAAACTGGAGGTGAAGGACACGATTAAGAAAGCACTTGCTTGCTTTTTATTAAAATTCCTATCTAGTTACAATTTGTTTCCACTGAATGAGAAAATCCAGAGTGCTGCTTTCCCCCCCTAATCAGGAGTTCTAATGATCAACAGCCCCTGTTATGATTGGAGACTCCTCCGCGTCTCTCTATGTTTGCAAAATGAGGGATTAAGTACATGTCAGCAGTGGCCACCACGCATCTCCGCCGTTGACACCACACAAAAGAAACATGTAATACAACATCATCACATTCCCTCTCCCCCTTTAAGTGGTGGCAAACAAACTGGAGTGGAAAACAGCCAGTGCCACAGCTTCATGTTTTTCTTTCACGTGACCTTGCCAAGGAGACACAGGGATGAGATCCAGGTAGGCTGGCATCTCCTGTGGCATCCAGTTCACCACTTGGGGCTGCACCTAGCGCTTCCCTCTCTTTTTCTTATTGGCTGCCGGCTTCTTATTCAGGTACTTCTGCTTCAAATATGCTTCCAAGAGTTTCCTAATATCCAGAATAGTTTTTTTCTTTGTTTCTGGGACAACCTTGAGGATATACAAAAAGCCAGCCATGCAGAATGGCAAGAATATGAGGAAGCTGTAGGTTCTGATATGTTTCTAGAAATTAAAACAAAAGGGGGGGGGGAGAGAAACAGACATGAGTACAATACAGTAGCTTATTTTTAATCATGCTTATATTTTCCTCCAGGAATTCTATTTCCAAGGAGATCACAGGGCAGGGGTATCTCATTTTTCCCAGTCTTCACAAGCACCTTGGGAGGTTGGGATCAGGGCCAGCCAACACAAAACCGTGCATGGATTGTGCATTCTCTTATTGATTCTGTTGATGGAAATAGAAATTTGTGCTGCAGCCTGGAGTCCTGCAGTATGGGAGAGGCATTACTTTTTGACCAGGCAAAAGAAAAGGGCCAGGTTACCAGGCCTAACCAGTCTATATTTGTCACAATACCTGCAAAAGGGGGAGGGAGCAGTGGAGGTGATGCCCTTTTCCTTCTGTGGCTGAAGAGGACTCTGAAGCCATTTGAACAGATAAAGTTGCCCTGAACCGACTCAATTCATCTAGTTCCGCATTGTCTACACCAGCCATTTTCTACCGTGAGTGGTCCACAGGTGTGCCACAGGAATTGGGGGGGAAGGCCATTTATTAGTAGGGCCAATGGGGATGTGAGTCCCCCACTGGCCGCATGGTGTGTCTTGTCAATTGTCAAAAACCTGATGTTGTGCCTTGGCAATTTTAGTGCCTTGTCAGTGTGCCACGAGATGAAAAAGATTGAAAATCGCTGGTCTGCACCCACTGACAGCAGATCTCCAAGGTCTTTCCTAGCCCTACCTGAAGATGACAGGGATTGAACCAGGGGCTGTCGGTGATACCACTAAATGACAGCTCCAGCCTCAAGCCGAAGCCTCAGCAGCGCTGCCCACCATAGCTCCCAGCTGCAGGCCATGAGGTTTTGAGTTCAAGAGATGAATTTCCCGATTACCAGGCGAAGCCGGCGGTTCCCAAACTGTGTGCCACAGTGATCTCATAGGGGCAACGTGGTATATTTTAAAAGGTACCACGGGAGCAGCTAGGGGTGCTGTAAAGAACTTACTAAAGGCACAGTGAGCCTGAGACCTGGAGAACCACTGGGCATAGCAGAAAGACAAATTTTCTAATCTGAAAAACAAACTTACTCAGGGTGTAATGAGCATCTTGGGGGCTGACATTCAGCTGATAGCCCTAAAAATTCAGGTCAATGTGCTATCTAATTATAATGAACTGATCACCCTTAGGATATAGCTTCATTTGTTATTTTCAGGGAGAGGGTAGAATGGGGAGGGCTAGGCTTGGTTTACTGACTGAGGGCCCGAACCTCTCCAACTTTCCAGCGCTGGAACTGCCACAGTGCAGCCTTGAGGTAAGGGAACAAATATTGTCATACCTTGAAGAGGCCTCTGTCATTGCCTCCCACCATAGGACGCAGTAAACGCCCTATTGGCAGGGCTGCACTGGCACAAGAAAATTGGATAGAATGGGGTTCTCAGACATCCACCCCACCACACTTTCCTGCAAAATCACTCACCTCTAACAAAGTGAATAAGGAACCAAAAAGTAATATTAATAACCACTGGAAAAAACTCCCGACGGCATACGCTGAGGCCCGCGTGGACTGCAGAAACAGTTCCGATATCATCAGGGGAGGGATCGAATCTGATCAGAGAGAAAGGCTTGCAATTGTTAACACCGTTTTAATCGACGGGAAGTCCAATCTTAGCCTGTGCTGACCGGCTGGCCTGTCAGCTTTATCCATTGCAGGGTTGGAGGTGCAGCTTGGAATAAGAGGACTTACCCTGAGTGATGCCCCAGCCACTGCAATGGGGTTAAATCGCTGGCACAGATCCAAGCAAGCCAGTGTAACACCGGACTGCTCGGGAGATGGGTTAGGACAGAGGCCAGTCTCACGGCCCTCCTGGACTCCGTACACTCACCAGCCCACCCTCCTTCCCCCTGCCTCAAAATGCCCCAGTATGCCTTCCCAGCTCCCTCCCCAACCCCTGCACTGGCTTCCCTATGCCAGCGCAAACATACCTTTTGCTGGGCTGGATCCAGCACCAGGAGGCCGGCATGCATTCCCGCGCTGGCCTACCTGGCTCCTGAGTCGTCACAGACATGTCTTATGGCATGTCTGCAATACTCTCAGGCAGGCAGAAGGGACTTAATCCAGCCCAAAGTCCTTTTAGGATTGCGCTCTCACTAATTGATCTATCCCAGTCATCCCTTGCTCTACTGTAGCTCCATCATCTTACTTGGCCCAATGACAATTCCAGTTACGAGGGTGAGGAGGAGAACACTGCTAATATAAGCCATCCATGGGATGATAACCTGTTGGAGAAAGTTGATCATGCTTCAGATAATGCACGAATGAGGTCGCCAGGTGCCTTAGAGGATATCCCTTCCTTGCCACTGGGATGCCTTCAGCCGCAGCAGGACTGGACCACAGAATGCAACAAATGCCAGAGAACAGCAAGAGTTGAGCCCACATCAGAAATATGTAGTGTCAACTTGGCAGGAAAAAGGCAGTGTCATCCAAGTCAGTTTCAGGGCCAAACTTTTCCCCCCTCATTTGTGTTTGCAAATGATCCAACAGAAAGGCCACCCCACATTTCAAAACACCACTGTTCCAAAGCAGAACTAAAAAAAAACACACAAAACTAGTTGTGATGAATGCCCTTCCCGCCCTCTATTCTTTGCCTGTTTTTCTGTATTTTTGGACCTTTTGATCTCCCCAGAAGCTCCTGTGTAGATTCAGCAGCCTATAAAGCTACTAAGGAATTCTTTGCAAGCAGCATCTGTCCTTTGAAACTCTGTTATTGGAGAAATTCCTGCAAGGCTAGACAATAAGACTGTCAGGTGTTTAGCAACTGGGCTGCCAAACCCGAACGTCTGGGTCAAGGAGGGGATAGGGTGACCACGTGGGCTCCACTCCCCCAATCATGTAACTCGATGACATCGTCAAAGCAAATGTATACACACTCCAGCCCACAGGAAGTCTCTGCTGGTCTCTGTCAGTTGCTGAGTGGTATGTAAATACTCTTAATAATATTAACCAGACAGAGTATTATTAAATACTCTTAATATTATTAACCAGACAGAGGATGGCTGACAGGAAATAATAAAATCCCCACCCAGGACAGCACTGGACCTCAGGGGTTCAGCCTCACACTGCCCTTGGCACCGTTCCCTTGTCCCCCAGAACCCATGCTGGATAGTCCCAACCAAGTGAGCTGGAAAGAGACTTTCTACAGATCTATCACAGAAAAGACAGAGCGAGCAAGTCCTCACAGAAGGCAGGATAACCAGGGGAGTAGCTCCTGGTGATGAGAGTGCAGGCACTCCTTTTCGCTTCCTGCTTTCTCTTTACTGGGCCAGCAGTTGAACAGGGAAGCAGCCTTATTATTAGGAGAATGGCAGCAAGGACATCCCACTACGGGAAGCTGAGCTTGGAATTATGAGCTACCTAAGCGGCTGGGATTGGGATACTTCAAGGACTGTCTTCTCTCATATGAACCAGCCAAGACAATTTAGGGCGCAATCCTAACCCCTTCTGTCAGTGCTTTCCAGCACTGGCATATGGGCAATGCAGCTCTGAGGTCAGGGAACAAACGTAAACCATAATAATCTTATCGTTTGGAGGGTTTTAAGAGGGTAGGGTGGCTTCATTATATTCTCCCCTGTAGTTTCAATTCAAAAAAATCAAACCCACAAACATGGGGGGGGGGCACACTTCAGCAGAGGCAAACTACTAAAGCCTCCTTAACACCCCTCCCATATTTTCAGTACTTCTCCCCCCCTCCCATCCACAATTTTCTTTAAAAATAAATCCCAAACCCATTTTTTTAGCCCATGTTTTCATGGGCTAAATGGGCTTTCACAGATGTTTTTCATGTTATATTTAACATGTTGTTACAATATAATATACAATATAAATAAAATATTATTCATATTGTATTTATTGTTTCAATGTTGATTGCCTGCTGCCCTGGAAAATGTTAGAATAAACCAACAACGTTGCTCTCCTGCTTCAGGTTTTGTATTGCACACCTGAAGTTCAAGGGTCATGGTTAGCAGAATGCAGGAGATGATGCTGATGCCAAGACCATAGAGAAGCAGAGGCCTCCGTCCCCAGGAATCCATCTTATAAACCTAGGCAAAGCAAAGGCAGAAAGGGAGAGAAAGGCATCACGAGCCAGCAAGATACAGCGGTCAGATGTCCCAGCTGGGCTCCCATCACTGCTTGGCCATGAGGCTCGTTGGATGACTTGGGGTCAGTTACTGCCTCTCAGCTCTCAAGACCCCTCTCTTACAGGCTTCTTGCATACACAAAATAGAATGTCAAGTGGAGGGGAGTCACAGTCACATATACTGCCCTGAACTCCAGGGGCAGATTACATGGTCAAGTCAAGTTAGGGTTAGACCTAGAGATGTGAAGGCCCGGAATAAAACCCGAAAAATTCAGACAAAAAAAATTCCCCCCCGTTTTTTTCCTGAAGACTTTTTTCTTTTTTTCTAAAAAATTAAAACTTAGTCCCACTCCCTTCTATACACTTCCCCGTCTTCAGTTCTTTTTACGATAATGGTTATTTTATTTTTATTTAATACCGTGGAGAGGAAATATGAATAATTGTTACTTCTGGATTTTTAAAAATTGTTTTGTGGAGGTTTTCTTATCTCTTCCCCATAAACCAGTAAACAGTTCAGGAGATTGTTGCTCCATTTGTTACGATTACAAATAAATATTATTTAAAAAGTAAATTCTGTCTGTAATAATTGTTTGGATACACTAAATTTTTAAAATGCTAGTTGTGATAACTTTATGCCAAGTCAAATTGTCCATAATCATATTTTATGTCCCTAAAGTAACAGTATTTTATGTCCATAGACATATTTTATGTCCCTAAAGTAACAGAATGACTTTCAATTTGGAAAAGAAAAAAAAAGTGCTAATGTAGCATTTTTTCCCCCAAAATTTCCGTTTTTCCCCACAAAAAAACCTGGAAAAAACCTGGGTTTTTTTCCCAAGCTTCAAAATTTCTGGAAATTTTACATCTCTAGACGTAGACCCCAAATACACAGACTGCATGGTCACAACCCATCAGGATCCGACACCCTCCCCAGGTAGACCAACTGGACTCCCATGGTGGTGGGTCTGCGCACATTGAGAATGCAGGGGCTGGCAAAGCAGGCACTGAGAAGGGCAGCCTCAGGGAAGATGGGAAGGGGCCTTACCGTGGAAGGAGGGTGGGATAGCTTATGGAGCCTGATGAGGCCAGCCCAGGAAATAAGAAGCCCAGATCTGGCATAAAATAGTTTCCATGCAAATTTCTACCAAGGACACAACCTCAGGAAGAAACTGAGTGTAAAAAAGGGAGAGATGCTTACTGATAATCCATGCGGGAAGAGGATCAAGAAATTTAGCAATGCACTGGAGTACACAACAATGTTCTCCTGTATTTTCAAAGCCAGGAAGATTCTGCCTGCATAAAAATATGCCTGCAATCAAATCACAGGAACAAAACGTCAAACTTTATGGAAAAAGCAACTGGTTCCCCAATGTTTGGAGGAAAGGCCAGCTGCTTTTGATCTAGAAAAGTTTCATTTCCTGGAAGATAGTCCTTTACTGTCGTTTTTTCCCCCTCAATTCCCCAGTGCCAAACCTTTTGGTAGCAGAATTTATAACTTAGAGCAGTCATTTTCAACCACTGTGCCATGGCGCACTGGTTTGCCGTGAGTGGTCCACAGGTGTGCCACAGGAATTTGGGGGAAAGTCATTTATTAATAGGGCCAATGAGAGATGTGAGCCCACACTGGCAGCATGGTGTGCCTTGTCGATTGACAAAAACCTGGTGGTGTGCCTTGACCATTTTAGTGCCTTGTCAATGTGCCCTGAGATGAAAAAGTTTCAAAATTACTGCCTTAGAGAGACACCACATTCCATTTTCCCAAGACAGCATTTATTTTAAAAATCTCACAAGTTGGGGGGGGGGGGGGGAGGAGTTTGGCCAAGGTCAGACACCTCATTTCCTCTTCTGCCTTAAGGCCTGCTGACACAATCAGTGATGCTCACAGAACCATCCTTGAGTCCACCTCCACCTGCAACCTGGTTACAACCTGAAGAAATGACTCCTAAGGGGAAAGCAAGCTGTAGGAGTCACAGTTCTCCATAACCAGGAATTAGGAAAGCCCAAAGAGTCAACAGCCCCTGGTAAGATCCAAGATTCTCAATTCACTTCTCTTCCACTGCAGAATGGGAAGGATGTGACTGCCTTGGGGAAATAGATGGGGGGTCTCCGGTCATCTAGCTAAGTCAGTATGTAAATAACAGCAGGGTGGTTAAAGCTGGTGACTGCAGGTGGTAGTTCACTACAGCAGGAATGGGCTTAGCTACATTCATCAGTAGCATAGCTAGAGAGGGGGTCACAGCACCACATTTTGAAAGTGTTGTGCAAGTGCCCCCTCCCACTTGGAGCCATTCTGGGCAGCTCACTGTTTTCTTCTAGCTGACTGGAATGGTTTAGAAAGGGAGGGGCCACTTGCATGGTACATTCAGGTGCTTGCCAAAACTTTGTGTGGTGAGCGCCCTCTCGTAACCCTCTAGCTAGGCTACTGGTGCCCATGCCAATCTGCCCTGCACTCCAGTCCTATCCAGACATTCTTGGGAACAAGCCTCATTGACTATAAAGAGATTTACTTCTGAGTAGACAGATATAGGCTTGGCTCCCAGTAGGTTACCGCAATGAATATTCACAGCGTAAATACAGATGCAGTGGACCGGAATAGCCCATACTACTGGGTAATGCCAACCTCACTCTACAGTCTGACCGAGATCACTGGATATTTCTCACCAACATCAGTTCTGGCCTATGCCCCCAAAGCACAGAGGCTGGCCTCCCTAGAGACAGACACATGCAGCGCAATCCTATCTTGCGCAGGAACAGGCAGGCCAGGAGGCCTGCACTGCATCCAGCTCAAGACTGGGGCCAGAATCAACTTAGCCAGAGGCAAGGGGAAACTCATCCACTTACCCCCAGGCAAGCCACCACAGCCCCAATGGGTCTCCTCAGACCTGTGCCACCTCAGGAGGTGACGCAAGCCTGAGGACAATGGAGCGGCTTGAAGCCACTCCATGCTGCTCCAGGAACTGGGTTGGGATCCAGCTGAGGCATAAACATCAGGGGCAGCAGAATCTCCCCACACTGTCATAGCCCAGTCTCTCAACCACCCTACAGTGCCAGCTCCATTGCACCAGTGCACCAACCACCAGTTGGCCAGAAACAATTACAAGGATGTGCTCCAACATCCACCTTGTTGGAACACCTGCCTTCATCTCAGCATCCAACTGTCAACAGCTGCCCCTGGAACCTTCTGGCATCCGTTGCCTTATTGGCTCTGAAATGCTGTTAACATTGAGGAGCAAACAGGACTTGGCCGCCTTCTTCCTCTCCCCGGGACAGGAAGGAAGCCGAGGTTTGTTGGCACTGTCTTCACCATTATAGATGCCTCCGTGGGAATTACCTTGAGTAGGGTTGGTTGGTGCACTGTTGGTAGGCAGCCTAGCCCCTCGCTTTTGGGCCTGCTTATCATGGGATAACTATTGCTTCCATCATAGTCTCTTGAGCTTCTGGCTTTGTTTCAGTGTTTACAGGGTCAGTATTTTTAATTTTGAACCCTTAGGGGCCAAAGAACCAGTTTTTTTTCCATTCCTTTTGCTAAGGAAACCTCTGTGGGGATGTTTTGATGCTATTGAAATGCAGGATAGAAATATTCTTCCCTGGAAAGTGCTGAGCAGGTGTGGAGAGAAACAGAAGAGGACCAGTGCCCTTTTCTGTGCAATTTTATAGACGCAAGCACACGGGAATAAAAAGCCTCCATTCCATAGCTGGACATGGCCCAACCATTACAAATGACCAAGTCCTCCAGCAGCTGCTTTGGTTTGCTCCGTTGGTGGGTTGGAGGGAGGGAAGGAGGCAAGTGTGAAGGGGAATCTCTCAGCTTGCTGGGTAACTTGGTTTGAAAAGCATCACCTGTGAGAAATTCCTCATCTGCAGAATTGTTAATAGTAGGAATTAGTGGTTCCCTTTTTGTCCTTTTCTACATATCTACTCATGCCATGAAAAAGAAGAGTCACATTAAATCACTGGACCCATGACGCACTAAGATGGCTAATATTCCTAATGGGGAGGTTGGGGGGGGCTCTGAGCCTGCTACCCCCAGGTTTATGCCGCTGCTGTTAGCCATGTCAAAGGCAAGCAACATCCTTCCAAATGCCAGGTGTTGTAGACTAAAGATGAAGGAACTTTGTGCCAAGACCATCACTTTTGTGTACTGCCAGAGAGCTTCCCAAGAGGCATCTGATGCTTATGTTCTGCAGGAAGCTGAAAGAATTGACTACCTCCTGATGGGACTCTCTTCTTCCCCCGCAGTTGCTCCCGACCCCTACTCTAGAAAGCATGGAGACTGAAAAGCCAGAGCCTGAGAAGAAGGTGAGAAATGAGTCTCTCCTGTGGGTTTATAAAGTGCTGATGACTTTCAGTGATATGAAATTGTCTTTTAGACGACAGATAGGCCTGGCACTTAAGAATATATTACTGTATTGGTTAGTCAAAAAACTAATTTGGCTGAGCAGGAGGAGAAGCTGGTTCTGCCAAGTCCCTCTCAATGTAATCAGCAAGACTTTTTCTGGAAAAAAAGTGTCTCGGCTCCTGTATATTGTAAGTACTTAGGAAAGCTTCCTGGAAGCTTGTCGTCAAGAATGTGAATGGTATTGCTGATGGAGAGCTCAGTCCCAACCTTACATTGGGCTGGCGCAAACCCCACGCGCTGGCCTGGGTGTGTCGCAAATGTGCTGTAAAGCATGTTTGCACCTCCTTGTGAGTTGGGAAGGCCGGCGCAAGGATCAAACTTGCAGCTTCCCTGCGCCATATTCTGGACCTGAGCCAGTAAGGAAGTCAGCCCGAGGGCAGTCGGTGCAGGGGTTTGAGGAGGGTGGACCGGTGAGCAGACCTGCCCGGGGAGGGGGGGTGGGTCCAGCCTCCAGCACTTAGGCCAGATCCTATTCCAGGGGTAGGCAATCTTGAACACTCAAAGAGCCATTTGGACCCTTTTTCCAGAGGGAAAAAAACCTCAGGAGCCACAAAACCCTTTTGACATCTAAAATGAAGATAACACTGCATATATAGTTGTTTTTTTTAACCTTTATGCTCTTTAAGGTCCCATTTTTATAATGTAGCCCCCTCTTGTAGCTTTTAGTTAGTTTTGTCATACATTCTTGTCCTGTGTTTTCAGAGGCCTGGTCCTCTATGGTGTTTTGCCTGATTCCAAGGCCATTCTCTGCCTGGAGAATTATGCCCACTTTAAGCAAATTAGCTCCCCTTCTTTCCCCCAACAAATGACCCCGGTTCTGCCCTGCAGTCCTGCTGGACCCCACCTCCAGGGTAGCTCGCCTGTTCAACCTGCAGAGGTCCTCTCTCCTGCCAGCAGCCTCCCACCACTATAGCAGACCCTGGGTCATCAGCAGGTCTTGGGCACAGCAGCCACACTTCAAACTCCAGTGTCTCCAGCAGTCTGTTAGTCACAAAGTCAGTCAGAATATCCAGGGCAGAGTCCAAAGTCAATAAGCCAAGTCACAGTCCAAGGTCAGATTCCAAAGTCAGTCAGTCAGTCAAATCGGTCAGAGTATCCAAGTCAAAGTCAATAAGCCAAGTCAGCCTCCTCTCCAACTTGCACTCCTTCTACAACCCACACCCCCTTCCTGCCTCAGGTGTTCCTTATATACCTGAGGGCCCTATTGCCTTCAAGTGGCTGCAGCTGTGCAGCACACTCTGCTGGATGCCCAGGACTTACCCTTAAAGGGGCCACTACTGATACCACATCTACCTCCTCACCAGATCTTCCAGGATTCCAATACATATGGCAGTTATGACATCCGCTTATCTTACATGGATACTAAAGAACTCCCCCCACCTTCCAGAGGCACCCTGCTGGAAGGAAAAAAGGACACAGACTCCAGAGGTGGGGAAGAGAAGAAGCCAGAGTGGGGCAGCCACAGGCCAGCTTCTGCCCTGCCTGCCTGCCCTCCCTCACTCAGGCTGCAACCCTCTCCACACTATCCTGGGAGTAAGCCCCATTGACTACAATGGGACTTCTGAGCAGACAAGTTGGTTGGAGCTCTCAGGTTGCAGTCCTCTCCACACTTTCCTAGGAGGAAGCCTCACTGACTACTTGTGAGTAGACCTGCCTAGGAGGGGGCTGAGGCTGCAGCCCTCCACACCTTCCTGGGAGGAAGCCCCACTGACTACAGCGGGGCTTACTTGTTAGTAGACCTGCACAGGAGGGGGCTGAGGCTACAGCCCTCCACATCTTCCTGGGAGTAGCCCAGGGACTACAGCGGGGCTTGCTCACAAACAGACCTGCTGGGCGCGGGCTCCCACTCACCCGTCCTTGTGCTTGGCCTTGAGCAGGCTCCAAGGCTGTAATCCCAGGCACCCTTTCCTGGGAGTAAGCTTCATCCGCTGTAATGGGGCTTACTACTGAGTAGACACACAGGATGTCTCCTCTGCTGTGGAGGAAAAGCCTCTCCTTGCACTGAGTGGGGACCTGCTCAGGGAAAGGCAGGCTGCAAGGGTTCGCAATGGCTGAGGAGGAGGGCATCCTGCTGGAGAGTTGGGGAAGGGAAAAACAGGGAGCTTAAGCCTGCAGAGCGGGTAAATTGAAAAGGGAAACCAATGCGGGGCAGGTGGGGGTGAAGGGAGAGGAGCGCAGTGAGCTCAAGGGGCAGAGGGAAGCAGCCTGCCCTCCCAACACAGGTGCCTCCTGTCACCCCCTTTGTCACTTTCACCCGGAGGAGCCGCAGCAGACAGCTGAAAGAGCCGCATGCGGCTCCAGAGCCGTGGGTTGCCGACCCCTGTCCTAACCCCTATCTTCGACTTGGTTGGCCTTACACTGGCCTCTTGGATTTGCACCAGTGATTTTGCTGGCACAGATCCGAGGAGCTCCACAGGGGCGACTGGGGCATGATTCAGGGTAAGGGGACATAAGCCCCCTTACTCTGAGATGTGCTGCAGCCACCTCCTAACTTGCACTGAATATGATGCAGTCCAGTTGGACTGCCTGTTCCAGCGCAGGTTGGGATTGCTCTGGGAGCCTCCTAGAATTATTCTGGGAAATAAGCCATCTGGTAAGTGGGCAGAAGCAAAGGAAACGAGTTGGTGATCTGCATTTATTATTGCATAGATACTTGTAGGCAGACCTTGGAAACTAGGGGAAGGTACGAAAAGGAAGACAGTACATGGCACTGGCAGACAGTATTGGGGTCAAAGTAGGCATGAGCCTGAGAACGTGTAAGTGGAGCTCTATGGTTGGGTTTTTACAAATCAAATAGTGTAGCAGGGGAATGAAAAGGGCTAAACCATGATGGGGTAGAGGGGCTTTACAGGACTGATCTCAAGTGCTGCCCTGCACATGGGTGCATGATTTTTAAAGAAAAAAGAAAGCTTTGGTTGATTTTCAATAGACGCTTCTATTTTTTGTTTAATTAAAATTTTGCCCAGTTGGGTTCAGGATTGGGTTGGGGCAGAGTACTGAAGCCCTCCTACCCTTCGGTGTAATGTTCCTCCCCCATCAGTCCCCCCAAGCACATTACTTATGTGCAAAAACAAAAAGGAAGCTCCAGAAGTGTTTTGGGTCATGTCTAGTTTGATGCTCAATGTACGGTCTATTACAAAAGTTCTGGTATAGAGGAAAGATTAGGCCGTTTCTCATGGGCCTTTCCTTTTGAACTGGAATAGAACCAGTTTTTGGGGAAAAGAAAAGGCAAATGTTCTAGATATAGCTTAATTGGGCTGTCCACAAAAACAGAAGTTGCATTTATAAAGCCATATCTAGTTTTGTGACCTCTTTTTTTGCATATTTTTGCTTAGGTATATCTTTTTAAAGGTATCAGTTTTTAATAAAAAAAAAATCAGTTCTTAATAAAAACAGTTTATGTGAACTATCAGCCCAGAGTTCTCAGGTCACCGTTTCTGTTCATCCGTCTCATAGGAACTGACGAAATTCCTTCAGTCGTTTACATTTGTTATCTGTTTGGGAGCTTACCATTATGGTTTCAACTTGTGGTTAGTCCATGACCCAGCTACGGTAAGAGAGCCCTGTGGGGCAGATGATTTCTTAAGGATTAATGTCAGATATGACTGCCCCTAGTTTTGGGGCATATTCTGTTTTGTGTTTTGGGTACGCATACCATACTTTGCCTTTGCAGGAGATTTTGGAGATGCTTTTTAAAAATGGCATGCTCACATGTGCCCTAGAGCGATTTGCGATTCAGTTCCTTCTCCATTTCTATGTGTCTTAGAAATTTCTTATTCTCTAAGGGGGTTCAGGGAGGTGCTAGTGCAGGGGTCACCAAACCCCAACCTGGGGGCCAGATGCGCCCCACGACAAGCCTCTGTCCGGCCCACTGCAAACCTCTAGTCTCCTGCAAGCCTCTGGTCCACTCAACCAAATGTGACCGGAGTGGTACTCCAGTTGTGTCTGGAGGGTGTTCTGAGGGCCGGAGAGACCATGTGCTTCCCCTCAGAATGCCTTCTAAAGGCCTAAAAACCAGAAGTGACTTTTGGAACCTTAGGCTTTCTGAGGTTTTCTAATGTATTTATTTCAATTTTATATTTAAAATTGATTTATTTTTCCAGCCCTCGACACCATGCCAGATATTTTATGTGGCCCTCTGGCCTAAAAGTTTAGAGGTCCCTGTGCTAGCGCATAGTTCTAGTGCACTGGATACACAGCAAGCGGTTTGTCAGTGGGGGTGGAGGAGCAGTAATTTTTGCCTGTGAAGTAGGAGCATTAAAGTTACGGAAAGGTGTCTAGTTTTAGCTCTGAAATCCTAGAGCGGTGTTTCTCAAACTGTGGGTCGGGACCCACTAGGTGGGTCGCAAGCCAGTTTCAGGTGGGTCCCCATTCATTTCAACATTTTATTTTTAATGTTTTAGACTTGATGCTACCATGGCATGTGACTGCATTTGGGGAAGTGTTACAGGCCTGTGCTTTTAACAAGCTGCAGTGTAAATTCTTTTAACAATGATAGTAAATGGAACTTACTCCTGGGTAAGTGTGGGTAGGATTGCAGCCTAGGATTGTTAAAAATGTTCCTGCTTGATGATGTCACTTCTGGTCATGACATCACTTCCGGTGGGTCCTGACAGATTCTCATCCTAAAAAGTGGGTCCCCATGCTAAATGTGTGAGAACAACTGTCCTAGAGAGTCAGCTAGTGATTATTATGTGACACAGCCTAGCAGTGGGAAAGTGCCCTGAGATCTTGGTTGAGGCATCTGCTAAAAGGTTTCCCAGTTGCCCCTCACAACTGGAGCTTTTTACTTCTCTGTATATGTGAGTCTAGTTCTCATTGAGATGTTAAAGCTGTGTCCAGCCTGTGCCTTGTCATTCTGCAGGACTGAACTCGTATGCTGGGATGGAAATATTCCTTCCACATTTCATGCTAGCACATGAGGAAGAAGCTTGTAGCTTGTAGCTGCTCGTCTTCTAAGCACAGGGGTACAGTCCAGACCAGACAGACCTACTTTGAGGTTCTGTTTGCAGGAGGAATGCAGAGGGTGGGGACAACATGTGAACAGTCACTCCACCAATCTGCTGATCAAGGGTGTGAATAGTCTGCAAGAGCAGATGGAGATGCCTGCTGATGTAAGAAAAGGTCTTCCAAAAGAGACCTATGTGACATGTGGGGCTGATTTACTGATTTCCATGGCTCAAATGGGAACTTGGCCCACCCACTCTTTATCAGCATGGCTCATTGCTAACTCATTGCTTTATGAACACTGGATCAGGCCAAAGGCCCATCTAGTCCAGCATCCTGTATCTCACACTGGCCCACCAAATGCTTCAGGGAGCACACAAGACACATGACACAATCTGTGTCTTGGTGCCGTCCCCTGCATCTGGCAATCTGAGGTAGCCTCCCTCTAAAACCAAGAGCTTGCATATGCCTACCATGACTTGTAACCCGTGATGAACTTTTCCTCCAGAAATTTGTCCAATCCCCTCTTAGTGGCATCTAGGCAAGATACCATCACTATTTCCGGTGGCAAGGAGTTCCACAGACTAATCACACACTGGGTAAAGAAATATTTTCTTTTGTCTGTCCTGATTCTCCCAACACTCAATTTGAGTGGTTATTCCCTGGTTCTGGTGTTAGAAGATGAAGAAGAGTGTCTCCCTATCCACTCCATCCATCCCCTGCATCATTCTGAATGAAAAACAAGGCCAGGCGAGAGCTGGACCCAAAGCGTGAAACTGTCCTTAAAGAATCAAAGGACAATCTTTAAATTGTAAACTTTTCAGGTTCAGCACCATCTCGCTGCACCTCTGGGCAACTGCAGGGGCTCCTGTGCCGGTTGCCATGGATCTGTGCATAGACCCTAACACTGATGGTTGTGTATGTGCTTCACTCGTAGCTTAAGGAAAACGTTGACATCGTTAGTATACAAGAAGCAAAGAAGGACACAGAGATGCATCCCGCCCTGTTGGCCTTCACTATTTCTTCCTTTGTTATTGGCTGCTTGATTGGGTCGCTTTTATTTGGCCCAATGGCAGATAAGTGCGGCAGGTATTGCTGTTGTGATTGCTGAACTGGATATCCTAGGACTCGACCCTGGCAGGGTGGGGGGAGGAGGTGATGCAGCTCCTGACAATCTGGGCCTCCCCAGTAACATTCACAGCCCAATACTCACCCTCCCTGCCCCATTCTGCCTACCCCCGCCTCTATCAGTGACCAGCCAATACTGGTGGGGGCAGTTTGCATTTGACATTCATCTGGGGCTATCGCCACTTGGAAAATGGACACTGGCACTGTGCTGTGCATGCAGCTGACAACCTTAAAAGAAGCAGAAAGCCTCTCTACAGCTGTAAATCGGCCGCTGGCCCGGTCCTAGTTAGTAGAATAAACTAGTTAGCAAAATAGTTAGTGTAGTCCCTGCATGGTTTCCCCTCTGCTTGCCAGCAGTGTTCAGTCAACTGAAGCACCTTTGGGGAAATGGCAGATGAGAAGATACCAGGTCACCTGCATCTTTTTCTAGACTTTACTCAGAGGACTGTTGGGGTGGTTGGTGGTGGAGGTGGAGGGGGAACATGTTCTCCAACCAGTAGGTAATACTACCCAGTTTGACCTCTATTGATTCTTTACTCAAGGCATCATCTAGCATTAATCTCCAGCTCTGTCAGTCTGCTATATTATAATATTGGGGAAGGGCCCAAGCTCCGTAGCAGAGCACAAACCTTGCATGGTTGGAGAGTCAACCCCAGATCAAAATTTCCATAAAAGACCAGGATGTTATGGCAACTCAATAGCTGCCCTCCCAGCCCATTCATTCTCTGCTGCTTTGATGCAACCATACATTCCATGGCATTCCTCCACCTTCTTCATTGTCTTTTTAGGAAAGGTGTCTTGCTGGTTAATGATCTTTTCAGCATAGTCTCTGGTTTAACCTTGGCTGTTTCCAAATCCTTTCGTGCACATGTTGTTTTTGCCTTGGCACGCTTATTCACTGGATTGAGCACAGGTGAGTTTGGGTTTAATGGTTTAATTTTTAGAAAAACAAACCTTCCTGGCCTGAAATTCATATCCTTTAAAAGGAAAGTTTTGCGTAGTATTCTAGATACTCATGGCTATTCACAATACAAAATCATCTCAGAGATGCTCTTTCTAGAGATGATTTTGCAGACTGGACAAGGCCCAAAAAGAGGGCCTGGAACCCAAATCAGTTTGATGGCCATTCTTCAAGAAGTGCAATGAGCACAACTTTGTTGTGAAATGGTTGCCACTGTTTCACGGCACCGGAGTGACAAGTTCCACTTTAAGGGCGCAATCCTAACCCCTTATGTCAGTGCTTTCGAGCACTGACATAAGGGCAATACAGCTCTGAGGTAAGGCAACAAACATTCCCTTACTTTGAGGAGGCCTCCGTGAGTGACACCCGACTGCAGGATGCAGCGCATGTCCCATTGGCACCGCTATGCCAGTGCTGGAAAGCACTGACACAAGGGGTTAGGATTGTGCCCTAAGTTGTCTTAAATGGAACAGTGGCTTGGCTCTTTAGCGGAGGAAACTGCTGAAGCAAAATCACAAGCAAAGCATGAGCTATTTTTATGGGTCTCTCTGAGACGCACATCTCGTGACTGGGGTTCATGGTCAGATTCTGAAAACTTGGCTCAAGTGATGTCTTCTAAGACAAGAATGGAATAATGGGTAGTATTAATGAACTCTGTGGAATGTTGAGTAGGAAACTGTATTGTAAAACCAGTAAAAAGAGGAAATGAAACAGATATATTTATAAGAGGCTCCTCCTGTTCATTTATTTGACATATCAGATACCAACCCACAGGCTTGGGGTGGGCAAGTGTATATACGAATTATGTTGGCTGTCTCTGGAAATTCAAATTTGAAAGGCAGCTTCTGGGCATGTGTTGCTACGTATCATGTGGTACCTCATTTGGCACAGAAATAGAGATGAGGAAGTCAGCATAGCGGTGGCAGTGAATACCATGTCTCCATATAATCTCACCCAGTAGCCTGTCATAGGCATGGAGTGTGGGACACAAGTTGGGGCAGAATAGTATCTTGTAGGACTTCCCTGGAACATTTTGGGGTAATGAGCAATTAAGGGCACAATCATAACTGTGCCATAGGCTGGCGCAAGTCTCTTGTGCTGGCCTAGGAGGGTCGCAAACATGCCATAAAGCACGTTTGCGCCTCCTTGGGAGTAGGCTGGGTCGGCGCAGGGACACGGATGCATCTCCGTGCCAACCTGGGGAGAAAGGGTTGTGTTGGCCAAGCTCAGCTGATGCAGGGCTCTGGGGTGGTGGGGAGGAGGTGTTCTGGAGGCAGGTGGTGGGCATTCCAGGGGGCAGGCAGACAGGGCGTTGGAGGCAGAATTGGGACTCAGCAGTTATGCTGGATCCCAACCCCGTTCCCCAAGCAGCGCTGAGCTTCTCCAAGCAGTGCTGAACGACTTGAAGCTGCTCCTCAGATTTGTGCCACCTCCTGAGGTAGCGCAAGTCCGAGGAGACTCATTGGGGCTGTGGTGGTTTACCCAGAGGAAGGCAGAGTTTGCCTTTGACTCCAGCTGAGCCACTTCTGGCCCCAATCTTGCACTGGATACAGTGCAGGCCTCGTGGCCTGCATGTTCCAGCACAAGATAAGATCGCGCAGCACAAGATAAGATCGCGCTGCACATAGCATAATCTGTCTTTGGGGGTTTTTGAGGGGGGGGAGGGGGTCTATACAAATATGCATGTTTCTGCATATTGTGAATTAACCTTTGACTTGCTGTCTGGTCAGGCATATTCAGCTGTGCTGTTCCAATGTACCTTGGAGAGATCTCCCCCACAAACCTGAGAGGGGGCCTAGTCAGTATGGACAAGATGTCTGTCAGTATTGGCATGTTGATTGCCCAGGTCCTTGGTGTTCCTGAAGTCCTAGGTTCCGAAAAAGGTAAATCAGAGAAGTGCAGCCTTAGGCCCGTAACGCACCAGGCATGTCTCCTCAGCGGCAATGTGTCTTCTTCCACAGGTTTGCCATACCTGCTGAGCATCCCTTCAATAATGGCATTTTTTCAGTTCTTCCTACTGCTTAACTTCCCTGAAAGTCCTCGGTACCTACTGATTCAGATGAAGGATGAAGAGGGTGCAAGGCAAGGTAAAATGGTCCTGAAATGCATGGAGACCTGTGTAGCTGTGATAACTGCAGAGGCTGAAGACACCTTCCCTGCTAATGGCATAGAAAGTAATCCCATTATTGACCCTTCTTGCCTGATCTCAGTGCTCTAACAATACAACATCACTGTTGTTATCCCAGTGTTATGGTTTATGTACAGCAGCCACCAGAATGCATTGTGTATTGGTACACTTGGATAAGAACATAAGAAGAGCCCTGCTGGATCAGGCTGAGGGCCCATCTAGTTCAGCTTCCTATGTTCTACCAGGCATCTCAGGGAGCACTCAAGGCAACAGGATACCTTCATCCTGTTGGATGCTATATGCATGCAAATGTAGATCAGTCTGCATTTATTCAGAGCCACCTAAAAGGGCCAGTTGTATTCTTCAGAGCAGAACAAATCCAGTTTTTTACTTACCTGTCATTGCCGGTGGTGGCAGCAGCAAAACTCAGAAGTGCCTTAGTAACTATACTATGGATACCCAATCAGGTCACTATCCTCCTTAAGAGGGTAGCCTCCCAACCAAAACTGTGCACACCTACTCTGGAGAGTTACGATGCCCACACTGGGAACCACTGCTATACAGCAATCCTAGGCTACTCAGAAGTAAGGTACATTAAAATAAGGGGACTTGCTCCCAGGGAACTGTTTAGTGCAGGGGTGAGCAAACATTCGACTTTAGGGATCCTGGACCTTTAAGAATTGTGTAGTAGAGAGAATTTCAGCAGGCGCAGCCTGTTACCAGGTCAGCTGGTAAAAGCCTGTTGGTTATCTCAGGCCCTGCCTCAGAACCCCCGCCAGACTGGTCCTCCTCATTTGAGGACTGTGTCATATAGTTGACCTCAGAACTAGAACTATCATTACTTTGTCTTTCACTGTCCTTTTTTCCCTTTCTCTTGAACATGAGAACATAAGAACAGCCCCATTGGATCAGGCCATAGGCCCATCTAGTCCAGCTTCCTGTATCTCACAGCGGCCCACCAAATGCCCCAGGGAGCACACCAGATAACAAGAGACTCATCCTGGTGCCCTCCCTTGCATCTGACATTTTGACATAGCCAATTTCTAAAATCAGGAGGTTGCAGATACACTTCATGGCTTGTAACCCATAATGGATTTTTCCCCCAGAAACTTGTCCAATCCCCTTTTAAAGGCATCCACATGCTTCGGCACATGAGTTCCACAGACCAACCACACGCTGAGAAAAGAAATATTTTCTTTTGTCTGTTCTAACTCTCCCAACACTCAATTTTAGTGGCTGTCCCTTGGTTCTGGTGTTATGTGAGAGTGCAAAGAGCATCTCTCTATCCACTTTAATCTTCCCATGCATAACTTTATATGTCTCAATCATGTCCCCCCTCAGACGTCTCTTTTCTAGGCTGAAGAGACCCAAACGCCATAGCCTTTCCTCATAAGGAAGGTGCCCCAGCCCAGTAATCATCTTAGTCGCTCTCCTTTGCACCTTTTCCATTTCCACTATATCCTTTTTGAGATGTGGCGACCAGAACTGGACACAATACTCCAGGAGTGGCCTTACCATCGATTTGTACAACGGCATTATAATATTAGCCATTTTGTTCTCAATACCTTTTCTAATGATCCCAAACATAGAATTGGCCTTCTTCACTGCTGCCGCACATTGGGTCGACACTTTAATCAACCTGTCCACCACCACCCCAAGATCTCTCTCCTGATCTGTCTCAGACAGCTCAGAACCCATCAGCCTATATGTGAAGTTTTGATTTCTTGCCCCAATGTGCATGACTTTACACTTACTGACATTGAAGCGCATCTGCCATTTTGTTGCCCATTCTGCCGGTCTGGAGATATCCTTCCGGAGCTCCTCACAATCACTTCTGGTCTTCACCACTTGGAAAAGTTTGGTGTCATCTGCTCCGTGTCTAGCCATTCAACAACCCAGTTTGACCTGCAGTGGCTACTTTGTTTTTATAACGCTGCTGGCCAATGAGCGTGTGTGTGAGGGGACGTTTGGGCTAATCGGCCCCTCCCGTCTCCAGCTGCGTCTAGAATCTCTCAGCAGGCAATCACTTCGCAGCTGCTGAGTGACTCAGCACCTTCTTTGTTTTTTCAACAGGCTTTAACTGCCTCTGCTGGGACCGGATCTTGAAAACGCCTCCTGTATTAAACACTGGGGTATTCCTCCAGTAACTCCCTTCAGTGGGATTGTGCACATCCCTTGACAGTTATGGCTATGGAATGTAAGCACCTTGGCTCAGCAGTGTAGTTGGAGGCATCAGGGATAACATTCACATTCTTTATGACAACCTTCCAGGAAGCATTCATAAGTACTTACAATGTAAAGGGGCTGAGGCCACAATCCTAACCAACTTTCCAGCACTGACATAAGGGCAATGCAACTCTGAGGTAAGGGAACAAACATTGCCCTACCTTGAGGAGGATAGCAAATGTCACACCGATTTTTAAAAAGGGGAGGAGGGGGGACCCAGGAAACTATAGGCTGGTCAGCCTAACATCTATACCAGGTAAGATGGTGGAATGCCTCATCAAAGATAGAATCTCCAAACACATAGACAAACAGGCCTTGCTGAGGGAGAATCAGCCTGGCTTCTGTAAGGGTAAGTCTTGCCTCACAAACCTTATAGAATTCTTTGAAAAGGTCAACAGGCATGTGGATGCAGGAGAACCTGTGGACATTATATATCTGGACTTTCAGAAAGCATTTGACAGGGTCCCTCACCAAAGGCTGCTAAGAAAATTCCACAGTAAGGGAATTAGAGGGCAGGTTCTCTCATGGATTGGAAACTGGTTGAAGAACAGGAAACAGAGAGTTGGTGTCAATGGGCAATTTTCACAATGTGAAAAGGTGGGGTGAGGTGAAAAGCGGTGTGCCCCAAGGATCTGTCCTGGGACCGGTGCTCTTCAACCTCTTTATAAATGACCTGGAGACAGGGTTGAGCAGTGAGGTGGCTACGTTTGCAGATGACACCAAACTTTTCCGAGTGGTGAAGACCAGAAGTGATTGTGAGGAGCTCCAGAAGGATCTCTCCAGACTGGCAGAATGGGCAGCAAAATGGCAGATGCGTTTCAATGTCAGTAAGTGTAAAGTCATGCACATTGGGGCAAAAAATCAAAACTTCACAAATAGGTTGATGGGTTCTGAGCTGTCTGTGACAGATCAAGAGAGAGATCTTGGGGTGGTGGTTGACAGGTCGATGAAAGAGTCGCCTCAATGTGCGGCAGCAGTAAAGAAGGCCAGTTCTATGTTTGGGATCATTAGAAAAGGTATTGAGAATAAAACGGCTAATATTATAATTGCAGTTGGCAACCTTCAGTCTCGAAAGACTATGGGATCACGCTCTGAATGGTGGTTCTGGAACAGCGTTTAGTGTGGTTGAAAAGGCCGATTCGGGAGTGACAATCCCTTCCACACCGGGAGCAAGTGCAGTCTGTCCCTGGTCTGTCTCCCTGGCTATGGGCCTTCCTTCTTTGCCTCTTAGCCTCAGACTGTTGGCAAAGTGTCTCTTCAAACTGGGAAAGGCCATGCTGCACAGCCTGCCTCCTAGCGGGCCGCTCAGAGGCCAGGGTTTCTCACTTGTTGAGGTCCACTCCTAAGGCCTTCAGATCCCTCTTGCAGATGTCCTTGTATCGCAGCTGTGGTCTACCTGTAGGGCGCTTTCCTTGCACGAGTTCTCCATAGAGGAGATCCTTTGGGATCCGGCCATCATCCATTCTCACGACATGACCAAGCCAACGCAGGCGTCTCTTTCAGCAGTGCACACATGCTAGGGATTTCAGCACGTTCCAGGACTGTGTTGTTTGGAACTTTGTCCTGCCAGGTGATGCCGAGGATGCATCATTGCATTACATATATTACATCATTACTATTTACAAATCCAATCCCATCCCCAAGTCTTTCACCATCTGGTGATGTCTGATTGCTCCCAATCGCTTCGTTAGGCCATCTGCGACCATTTCTTCAGCGGGGCAGTATTGTAGTCTGATGAGGCCCTTGTTTATAGCGTCTTTCACGCTGGCATATCTGATGCCAATGTGTTTGGTTCTGGCCTTCAGTCGGTGGTGGCAAGGATGATACAGGCTTGGTTATCCTCCTGCACCAGGATAGGCTGTGGGCTTTCCAGGCCTATGGCCTGAACCAATTGGGCGTACCACGTTAACTCTAGGCATAACTGCGATAAGGCCCCGTATTCTGCTTCTGCGCTGGACATGGATACATACATTTGTTTGGTGGAAGCCCAACCCACCAAAACACCCGCAAACTTGATAAGCAGCCCTGTGGTAGATTTCCTAGTTTGAACATCTGACCCCCCCAGTCTGCATCCACGTAAGCAGACAACATTAGAACATAAGAACATAAGAACAGCCCCACTGGATCAGGCCATAGGCCCATCTAGTCCAGCTTCCTGTATCTCACAGCAACCCACCAAATGCCCCAGGGAGCACACCAGATAACAAGAGACCTCATCCTGGTGCCCTCCCCTGCATCTGGCATTCTGACATAGCCTGTTGCAAGGTGCAAAAACCAAGATGTTATAAGAGATCCTAGATGTTGCATGGTAATCCCAGGTTCCAAAGCAAACTCAGTAGACAGTGGTGATCAAATCCAGGCCTTTATTGTAATCCATCAGCAAAAGGTGGTAAATTAATCCACGTCTCCAAAGGAGACTGCAAGCATTAGAAGTGGAAAGGAAAAAGCCTCAAAGGAGACTGCTTGCACCAGAAGTGGGGAGAAGAGAAGCGTGTAACGCCTCCTTCAGCTGACTTTTATTACAATCTGGGGTTCCCTCCTTGAAACACATTCATGGAGACAATTCATTGGTGGGTTCAAAACATCCGTTGTTCTATAATAGGCCATCTTATACATCCAACATAGACAATTCATATACCCTCAGCAGTCAGCAAATGGTACTGCACTTCAATTTCGCTCACAAGTGATCTCACCTCATTGCATGACTATCGGATGATGAACTGTGGCCTTCGTAAGGCAACATACTTGCCATTGACGTCATGGTGTGTGTGTTCATCTAAAAACTGCTGCGAAATGATTTTCTGTGGGAATCTGACCTTTACAATGTGCTAATCCGGAAATGCTTTGCTGTGAACCGGAAGATAGCCTTGAACCTTTCATCGCTGTTAGACTACCACAACTTATTTCGGCTAACGTTAGTTACATGTGTTAATGCACCAAACTGGTTTTAAAATGAAGAACAAGAAATATAAGGAAACTAAGCTGACTAGTATCCTTCTATGAAAGCTGGTGTGAAGATTTGCTTTCTAGCATTTGTGTGCACAGCCTAGTGCTCCGAAAGTCTCCAAACTGGACATTTCTGAACTTAAAGCAATATTAAAACTTCAAGCCGAATTTCAAACTGCCGAAATTTTTTTTCCTGTGCTCTGAAAACAAAGACTTCATTCAAATGTATCAACATTGTTCTGCTGTAATGAGAACACTGCGGCACGTTGCCAAATCCAGCCACCGCTTGACTTGTAGGAAAACCGTAACCATTTTTTTTTTACTCAAGTTGAACATTCAAAGATGGGCCATGCTGTTTACGTTTCAGGTAAGTATCCTATACCATAACTACCAGGCTCACCTTGCATCAAGCCCATTTCTAAAATCAGGAGGTTGCACGTACACATCATGGCTTGTAACCCGTAATGGATTTTTCCTCCAGAAACTTGTCCAATCCCGTTTTAAAGGCGTCCAGGCCAGACGCCATCAATTGCCCATTGACACCCACTCTCTGTTTCCTTAATGCCTGTTAACGTTAATGCCTCCTTTGGCTCAATTTTCAGGCCACAGTGGCTAGGCTCTTTCAAATATCTTATGACCCTTTTAACTGCGAATCAATGGGCCTGCTGTGGGTCTGATGCAGATCAGCTAAGATAGTTCATGGCATAGGCTATATCGGGGCGTGACCATTGGGTGAGATATAGTAAAGACCCAATAGCAGATTGATACAGGTATTTGTCAACTTGGGGGCTGTTACTGTAATCACCTTTGAGGAAATCAGTGGCCATAGGGGTCTTGGCCCCTTTACACTGTTCCATGCTGTAAGTTTTGAGCACCTGCATGATTTTGTTCCTCTGGTGCCACAGGTATCCACCTGTTGGCATCTGTTCAATTTGCACCCCAAGATACTGTTGCACATCACCTAGTTCTTTAAGAGTGAAGTGCTTTTTCATCTCCTGTATCATTTGGTGCACTCGGTTCTCATCCTTTGCCATGATTAAAATATCATCAACATAAACAAGCACAATGGCATTTGTGTGGTCTTTGTATATACAGGGGTCAGCTTTGAAAGGTTTGAAACCCATTTTTCCTAGGGCACTGTCTAGGCAGACATTCCATTCATGTGCTGCTTGCTTAAAACCGTATAGTGCCCTGCATAGTTTCCGTCCTTCCCCGGGTACCCCACTTTCAAAACCAGGGGCAATTTTCAAATAAAGATCATTCTGCAGGGGTGAGTTCAAGAACGCGGTATCTATATCAAGATGTTTGACATGGTACCTTTGACTAGCAGCCAATGCCAGGCACATTCTTATGCTTTGGCTATGCAACGTAGGTGCAAACGTTTCATCATAATTTGTAGGTGCTTGTGCACATCCCTGGGCTTCTAGTCATGCTTTGCACATTGTCAGGCCTCCAACTGAAGCCTTCTTTAACTTGAATACCCATCTAGAGCCTATAGCTTTCTCTCCAGTGGATAGCAGCACTCTGCTAAACACTCCTTTCTTACAAAGTACAGTGTACTCCTCTCTCATTGCCTGTTGCCACAAGTCTTTCTGGGGCTTTGGCAACAGCAGCACCTCATTATAACTTTGGGGTTCCATCATCACAGTACACAAGTTCACATCATCTGCACCTCTTTCAGAACGCCTTAGCACTGGCGATTCTGCTTTGGGCTGCAAAGGAATTTCTTCCCCCTCCTCCTCACTTACAGGTTCCCTTTCACTCTCAGAGGAATCTAGCTCCTTATTAGCCTGTCTCTGTAATAACGCTCCTGGCTGTCTCTGGCAAAGACACATAACTCTCCTTAACCCTTTGCCGTCCTTGTTCAGCAAACGACGCGGAACGTGAGCATATTAATTTGTTGTGTTTATCAGCAAATCTGTAACTTTTTGCTGCTTGCTGGTAGCCTAGAACGATTAAATGCTGCGCTCGGTCTTGCCCTTTACACCTTAATTTTCCTGGCACATGGATCCAGGCAAAACAGCCAAAAGTTCTTAAATGGGATAAGTCGGGTTTTTGGTTGTAAAGCCGTCCAAAGGGTGATTTATCTATGGGTGAGTTCCAGAGCCTATTTGTCAGGTAATTAGCTGTTTGGATTGCTACAGTGCAGTATTGGTTACCAAGCCTTGAGTCTCTGTTGAGGCAGTAGCAGCTTCCTTATCGGCTGCTCGCAGCCGAATGTAGTTTTTAAAAATTCAGTCCACACACAGAGCACTTTCAATATAAGTCCTTCATTAGTGCAGTCAGCATTACAAGATAACAAAAAAAATAACATCAGTGCAGCAACGAACAGAAAAACGGCATAACTTGCCCTACACATAGGAAATCAGCCTTCCCTGCAGTTTCATTCTTCCCTTCCCCTTATCCAGCCTGGCCACGTA